>NC_057810.1:416147643-416157929 GCF_018294505.1 Triticum aestivum
GGAGGGGAGTTTGGCGCATGGTCAGTTTCTCCAAGTGCAGTCCCACATAGTGAAGAGGCAAGCCGAAGCGCGTTCCATTTACATGAGCCGTGTGCGGGATCGAACGTGTGTGAGGTGCAATGCGATCGCGACAGGGGTGCTGCGAGTGTACCCCCTTTTTTCCTTTTAAACTTGGTGCTTCGCCCCCTCAAAAAAAACTGGTGCTTCGCGCGATCCATGGATACTACTACTAGTAATCCGGTAATCCCGACTAAAATGGCGCAGCCGGGTCTTTTCCCGCGCGATATGCTGGGAGGTTGGCTTAGTTGAGTTTTTTAAAACGAGTAATGCTACCCCTACATAATCCCAGTTACGTAATTAATGTAATGTGAAACGTGTGAGTTGTTGATTGTAGATTGGGGGAAGGGAGGGGCCC
The DNA here is from genome assembly GCF_018294505.1 of Triticum aestivum. NCBI lineage: Eukaryota > Viridiplantae > Streptophyta > Magnoliopsida > Poales > Poaceae > Triticum > Triticum aestivum. The sequence continues at coordinate 416,148,059 of NC_057810.1, forward strand.
ACCACCTTGAAAATCAGGTAGGAGAAAGAGAGGCAATTTATGTTAACCCTTTCGTAGGTTCCCGTAGATGTAGAAAGATCTGAAATGCATGAATGTGTAGGGGACGTACTATTGGAGTGCCTAAGATAAATTGTGTATGTAGACCCTATGTGTTTATTTACTTCACATGTTAGCTTTGTCTCGGGTCAAACCTTCTAAGTTTATACACACAAAAACGAATCATCATTCCATATACTCCTAAAATATATCTTACTATTATTGTGAAAGTTCATATACATTGGACGAGATTATTGCAAACATGGCAGATTTTCATTACATTTCGAACTTTTACAGGCAGGAAAATAAAAGAAACCCAACCCTAAACCTATTCTATGGTGGCGACCGATGTCCTCCATCTGCGATATCCATGTACGGGGGCGGGGTTCAATACCCTTGAAGTGAAGGTGCGGTCTCTGGTGAGGAAAACTAGAACAAGGGAGACGGAGCAGCCAGTTGGCACACCACGCCCTGCCATCTCCCATGCCCTACTCATCCTAGGAGGAGTCCCCGACCTCGGCGGTGCCGGACGTTGGATGGCGGCAAGTAGGACGTGTGGCTGACGGTGCTCCCGTCATCGGCCGCCAGCGTGGCCACCGCTTGTGCGGTCGCGTCCGCGCCCGCTTATGACGCTATTGCGTCACGAGCGTCAACTTGAGCGAGGGCAGCGACCTCGAGCTTCATCCCCGAAGACAACCTCTCTCGCATAGCATTTGCGCTCGTGGTCATGGCGGATGTGGTGCCAAGTAGCAGGACGACGCGCTATGGTGTGCAGTTTAGCTGAGCCTTGCCGCTTTAAGTAGCGCATTCCAGTGAGGCCAAGCGTCCGGGTGCGTCATTAAGTCGCTGGAGTTGGTTCCTCGGGCACCGAGCCTCTAACGATGGCATATGGAAGGACGGCATGAATGCGGGCAGCTGGCGCCAGCTGGGAACGCACCGCGCGACAGCACGAGGGACGAGGGTTTTTGGTGTGGCAGGGTAGTCAACTGCGGTCATGGCAACGTTTGAGATGCCCTTTGTTCACATGTGATCCCCACATGTCATTGAAAAAGCAAGACGACACGGCATGGTCTTCATACATCTCCGTCGTATCTATAATTTTTTATTGTTCCATGCCAATATTCTTCAACTTTCATATAATTTTGGCAACTTTTTATACTATTTTTGGGACTAACATATTGATCCAGTGCCCAGTGCCAGTTCCTGTTTGTTGCATGTTTTATGTTTCGCAGAAACCCAATATCAAAGGGAATCCAAACGGGATAAAAATGGACGGAGAATTATTTTGGAATATTTGGGATTTTCCGGAGGAAGAATCAACACGAAACAGTGCCCGAGGTGGCCACGAGACAGGGGCGTGCGCCATCCCCCCTGGGCGCACCTGGCACCCTCGTGGGCCACCCGTAAGGCGGTTGACGCTCTTCTTTTGCAGCAAGAAAGCTAATTTTATGGGAAAAATCTGGGCAAAAGACTCACCCCAATCGGAGTTATGGATCTCCGTAAATAAAAGAAACGGTGAAGGGGAAGGATCTTGGAATGCAGAAACAGAGAGATAGATCCAATCTCGGAGGGGATCTTGCCCCTCCCAAGGCATGGGAGCCAAGGACCAGAGGGGAAACCCTTCTCCCGTCTAGGGAGAAGGTCAAGGAATAAGAAGCAGAAGGGCCCCTCTCTCCCCCTTCCTTCTGGTGGCGCCGGAACACCGCTTGGTGCCATCATCATCACTGCGATCTTCACCAACACCTCCGCCATCTTCACCAACATCTCCATCACCTTCCCCCCTCTATCTACAGTGGTTCACTCTCCCGCAACCCGCTGTACCCTCTACTTGAACATGGTGCTTTATGCTTCATATTATTATCCAATCATGTGTTGCCATCCTATGATGTCTGAGTAGATTTTCGTTGTCCTATTGGTGGTTGATGAATTGCTATGATTGATTTAATTTGCTTGTGGTTATGTTGCTGTCCTTTGGTGCCCATCATATGAGCGCGCGCATGGATCACACCATAGGGTTAGTTGTATGTCGATAGGACTATGTATTGGAGGGCTAGAGTGACAGAAGCTTCAACCTAGCATAGAAATTGATGCATACGGGATTGAAGGGGGACCAATATATCTTAATGCTATGGTTGGGTTTTACCTTAGTGAACGTTAGTACTTGCGGATGCTTGCTAATAGTTCCAATCATAAGTGCATAGAATTCCAAGTCAGGGACGACATGGTAGCAGTGGCCTCTCCCACATAAAACTTGTTATAGGTCTAGTAAAGTAGTCAATTGCTTAGGGACAATTCCACAACTCCTATCACCACTTTTCCACACTCGCTATATTTACTTTATTGCATCTTTATCTAAACAGCCCCTACTTTTTATTTACGAGTTCATCATATTCTTGCAAACCTATCTCACAACACCTACTAAGTACTTCTAGTTACATACTTGTTCTAGGTAAAGCGAATGTCAAGCGTGCGTAGAGTCGTATCAGTGGCCGATAGGACTTGAGAGAGTATTTGTCTTACCTTTAGCTCCTCATTGGGTTCAACACTCTTACTTATCTAAAGAGGCTACAACTATCCCGTATACTTGCGGGTCATCAAGACCTTTTTCTGGCGCCGTTGCCGGGGAGTCATAGCGTGGGGTGAATATTCTCATGTGTGCTTGTTTTCTTTATCACTAAGTAATTTTTATTTGCTATTCGTAGTTGTTTTCTATCTTTAGTTATGGGTAGGAAATGCAAAATACAAAAAAATTAGTTGTACGTACTGAACCAATGGATGAAGAACCACTCAAAATCTATCACACTCCTGAAGCTTTTTACTTGGATCATCTTCGATCCCTTTGTGCTCGTGCTGAAAACCCAACTAGCTTAGTTGAGGGCAAATCTTTAGATGAGCATGCTTGTTATGTGCGACACCGTATATCTGAAAAAGGGAAACTTTTACTGGATCAAATTCATCATTTGCAATGCTATGCTTGGAATTTATGTGAAATATATGATATTACTTGTTGTTCTGAAAACCCTAAGAAACACCTTCCCTACCAATGTGAGTTTATTGATAATGGAATTGTATCTTCATATGCTAAGGGTGTTTATAATTACTATTATGTTCAACAAATTGAAGAATCTATTGCTTTTAAGGGTGCTTATGAAATTGCTTCTTTGATTGAAAAGTATGATGCAACTCTCTACAAATCTGAAAATTTTGCCATACTTGAATATTGTTATGATAATTATGCTTCTAATGCCTATGTTAAACTATATATTGAGAAATTCTCCGCTGTCCAAGAAGAGACTAATATTTTGCAGGAAGTTATGGAAGAAGAAACTGATAAAACTGTGAGCTCATTGGATAAAAAAGATGATGAGGAGATCGAAGAACAAAAGGAGGAAGAGCGGATTGATCACCCGTGCCCACCTTCTAATGAGAGTAACTCTTCAACTCATACATTGTTTAATTATCCTTCATGTTTACCGAAAGGATGGTTGCTATCATGATTGCTATGATACCGTTGATTCTTTTAAAATATCCCTTGTTGATGATGCTTGCTATGCTTGTGGCCAAGATGCCAATATGAATTATGCTTATGGAGATGAACTTGCTATAGTTCCTTATGTTAAATATGAAATTGTTGCTATTGCACCCAGGCATGATAGTCCTATTATCTTTTTGAATTCTCCCGACTACACTATATCGAAGAAGTTTGCGCTTAGTAAGGATTATATGGATGGGTTGCCTTTTACCATTGCACATGATCATTTTGATGAATGTAATATGCATGTGCTTGCTGCTCCTACTTGCAATTGTTATGAGAGAGGAACGATATCTCCACCTCTCTATGTTTCCCATACTATGAAATTGCAAGAAACTGTTTATACTATGCATTGGCCTTTACTTGGTGTGCATGAATTGTTCTTTTATGACATGCCGATGCATAGGAAGAGAGTTAGACTTCGTTGTTGCTTGATTTATGTTACTTTGTGCTCACTACTAAATTACAAATCATTGTTAATTAAGATTGGCTTTGATATACCTTGGGATCCGGGTGGATTCATTACTTGAGTACTATATGCCTAGCTTAATGGCTTGAAAGAAAGCGCTGCTAGGGAGACAACCCGAAAGATTTAGAGAGTCATTTATTTCTGTTGGGTGCTTTTATATAATCTAAAAACAAAAAAATAAAGAGGGGAACCGAAAACTTTTCAAATAGGAAAGTGAAAGTGAGAAAGACAAGCATTGTTGAAGTGGGAGCTAGTCATGCTCATGGAAACTTTGTGAATCTTAATTACATAAACTTTTCATCAATCCCCTTGTACAATTCCATTGTATTATAAAAATAATGTGCCAAGGTTTGCCTCTAGGATGTTTACAACACTTGTTGGTTTGTACGGTGCAGGACAGAAACTTTGGCTGTAGTGCGCGATTTTACATTTTTAACTGGATTGTCAAATGGCTCTGATTCTTTTTGTACTGTCTTTCTGTACAAATTGTTTATTTTTCCTAATTATGGTAGAATTTTTGGGGAGTAAGAAGTATGGTGAATGTTCAGATTGCTACAGATTGTTCTGCTTTTGACAGATTCTGTTTTTTGATGCATATTTTGCTTGTTTTGATGAATCTATCAATTTATATTAGTGGATTAAGCCATGGAAAATTTATAATACAGTAGACACAATGCAAAAACAAAATATGAATTGGTTTGCAACAGTACTTACAGTGGTGATTTGCTTTATTATACTAACGGATCTTACCGAGTTTTCTGTTGAAGTTTTGTGTGGATTAAGTGTCTAATCGAGGAGGTATCGATATGAGGAAAAGGAAGATAGGCAAGAGCTCAAGCTTGGGGATGCCCGAGGCACCCCAAGTAAATATTCAAGGAGACTGAAGCATCTAAGCTTGGGTATGCCACGGAAGGCATCCCCTCTTTCTTCCACAAGTATCGGTATGTTTTCGTATTCGTTTCGTTCATGTGATATGTGCAAGTCTTAGAGCGTCTTTTGCATTTAGTTTTCATTTTTCTTTTATGCACCATGCTGGTATGAGATAGTCCTTGGTTGATTTATAGAATGCTCATTGCACTTCACTTAAATCTTTTGAGTATGGCTTTATAGAATGCTTCACGTGCTTCACTTATATCATTTGAAGTTTGGATTGCCTGTTTCTCTTTACTTAGAAAACCGCCATTTGTAGAATGCTCTTTTGCTTCACTTATATTTGTTAGAGCGTGGGCATATATTTTGCAGAAAGAATTAAAATCTCTTGCTTCACTTATATCTATTTAGAGAGATGACAGGAATTGGTCATTCACATGGTTAGTCATAAAATCCTACATAAACTTGTAGATCGCTGAATATGATATGTTTGATTCCTTGCAATAGTTTTGCGATATAAAGATGGTGATATTAGAGTCATGCTAGTGGGTGGTTGTGGATTGTAGAGACACTTTTGTTGAGGTTTGTGATTCCTGTAGCATGCACGTATGGTGAACATCTTTGTGATGAAGTTGGAGCACAATTTTATTTATTGATTGTCTTCCTTATGAGTGGTGGTCGGGGACGAGAGATGGTCTTTTCCTACCAATCTATCCCCCTAGGAGCATGCGCGTAGTACTTTGTTTTCAACGGCTTGTAGATTTTTGCAATAAGTATATGAGTTCTTCATGACTAATGTTGAGTCCATGGATTATACGTACTCTCACCCTTCCATCATTGCTAGCATCTTCGGTACCGTGCATTGCCCTTTCTCACATGGAGAGTAGGTGCAAACTTCGCCCGTGCATCCAAACCCCATGATATGATACGCTCTATCACACATAAGCCTCCTTATATCTTCCTCAGAACAGCCACCATACCTACCTATCATGGCATTTCCATAGCCATTTCGAGATATATTGCCATGCAACTTCCATCATCATCATGTACATGACTTGAGAATTTATTGTCATATTGCTTTGCATGATTGTAAGATAGCTAGCATGATGTTTTCATGGCTTCCCCGTTTTTTGATGTCATTGCTACGCTAGATCATTGCACATCCCGGTACACCGCCGGAAGCATTCATATAGAGTCATATATTTGTTCCAGTATCGAGTTGTAATATTGAGTTGTATGTAAATAAAAGTGTGATGATCATCATTATAGAGCATTGCCCCATGAAAAAAAAGAAAAAAAAAGAAAAAAGAGGAAAGGCCAAAGAAGCCTAAATAAAAAAAGGGGGCCAAAGAAGCCCACCCAAAAAAAGAAAAGAAAAAAAGAGAAAAAAAGAAAAAAGGGCAACATTACTATCCTGTTACCACACTTGTGCTTCAGAGTAGCACCATGTTCTTCATATAGAGAGTCTCCTATGTTATCACTTTCATATACTAAGTGGGAATTTTCATTATAGAACTTGGCTTGTATATTCCAACAATGGGCTTCCTCAAATGCCCTAGGTCTTCATGAGCAAGCAAGTAGGATGCACACCCACTTAGTTCCAGTTTGAGCTTTCACACACTTATAGCTATAGGGCATCCGTTGCATGGCAATCCCTACTCCTCGCATTGACATCAATTGATGGGCATCTCCATAGCCCGTTGATTAGCCGCGTCGATGTGAGACTTTCTCCTTTTTTGTCTTCTCCACATAACCTCCACCATCATATTCTATTCCACCCATAGTGCTATGTCCATGGCTCACGCTCATGTATTGCGTGAGAGTTGAAAAAGTTTGAGATAACTAAAGTATGAAACAATTGCTTGGCTTGTCATCGGGGTTGTGCATGATTAAATACTTTGTGTGATGAAGATAGAGCAACAGCCAGACTATATCATTTTGTAGGGATAACTTTCTTTGGCCATGTTGTTTTGAAAAGACATGATTGCTTTATTGGTAAGCTCGAAGTATTATTGTTTTTATGTCAAATGATAGACTATTGCTTTGAATCACTCGTGTCTTAATATTCATGCCATGATTAGACATATGATCGAGATTATGCTAGGTAGCATTGCACATCAAAAATTATCTTTTTTATCATTTACCGACTCGAGGATGAGAAGGAATTAAGCTTGGGGATGCTGATACGTCTCCGTCGTATCTATAATTTTTGATTGTTCCATGCCAATATTCTTCAACTTTCATATACTTTTGGCAACTTTTTATACTATTTTTGGGACTAACATTTTGATCCAGCGCCCATTGCCAGTTCCTGTCTGTTTTATGTTTTATGTTTTGCAGAAACACAATATCAAAACGGGGTAAAAACAGACGGCGAATTATTTTGGAATATTTGGGATTTTCCGGAGGAAGAATCAACGCGAAACAGTTCCCGAGGTGGCCATGAGACAGGGGGCACACCCTCCCCCCGGGTGCGCCTGGCACCCTCATGGGCCACCCGTAAGGCGGTAGACTCTCTTCTTTTGCAGCAAGAGAGCTAATTTTATGAGAAAAATCTGGGCGAAATATTCACCCCAATCGGAGTTACGGATCTCCGGATATAAAAGAATCGGTGAAGAGCAAGGATCTGGGAACGTAGAAACAGAGAGATGGATCCAATCTCGGAGGGGCTCTCGCCCCTCCCAAACCATGGGAGCCAAGGACCATATGGGAAACCCTTCTCCCATCTAGGGAGAAGGTCAAGGAAGAAGAACAAGAAGGGGGGGCTCTCTCCCCCTTGCTCCCGGTGGCGCCGGAACGCCGCCGGGGGCCATCATCATCACCGCGATCTTCACCAACATCTCCGCCATCTTCACCAACATCTCCATCACCTTCCCCCCTCTAACTATAGCGGTTCATTCTCCCGCAAACCACTGTACCCTCTACTTTAACATGGTGCTTTATGCTTCATATTATTATCCAATGATGTGTTGCCATCCTATGATGTCTGAGTTAATTTTCATTGTCCTATTGGTGGTTGATGAATTGCTATGATTGATTTAATTTGCTTGTGGTTATGTTGCTGTCCTTTGGTGCCCATCATATGAGCGCGCGCATGGATCACACCATAGGGTTAGTTGTATGTTGATAGGACTATGTATTGGAGGGCTAGAGTGACAGAAGCTTCCACCTAGCATATAAATTGATGCATACGGGATTGAAGGGGGACCAATATATCTTAATGCTATGGTTGGGTTTTACCTTAATGAACGTTAGTAGTTGCGGATGCTTGCTAATAGTTCCTATCATAAGTGCATAGAATTCCAACTTAGGGATGACATGCTAGTAGTGGCCTCTCCCACATAAAACTTGTTATCGGTCTAGTAAAGTAGTCAATTGCTTAGGGACAATTCCACAACTCCTATCACCACTTTTCCTCACTCGCTATATTAATTTATTGCATCTTTATCTAAACAGCCCCTACTTTTTATTTACGAGTTCTTTATATTCTTGCAAACCTATCCAACAACACCTACAAAGTACTTCTAGTTTCATACTTGTTCTAGGTAAAGCGAACGTCAAGCGTGCGTAGAGTCGTATCAGTGGCCGATAGGACTTGAGAGAGTATTTGTTCTACCTTTATCTCCTCGTTGGGTTCGACACCCTTACTTATCGAAAGAAGCTAGAACTATCCCGTATACTTGCAGGTCATCAGGTCTCAGGTCCTGGGGATGCAGTTGGCCGCGGTACACCACTCCGCGGACGCGTCGCGGCGCATGCACACTTCGGCGCCCCGTGCATCCTCGACGAGCCGGGTGTTGATCTGCTTGCCGTGCCATAGTGCTAATGCCACCGTCAACACACTGAAGCCGACCGTGTCCAGCGATGATGAGTGTGTCGCACACCACGGTTGCCGTGTCCAGAGGCGGTGCGGGAGCTGCGCCACGTTGCTGGCCTCCATGACCCACATGAACGGTTGCCTGTGGCGAGGAGGTCGTGCGCCAGCTCCTCCATTGGACTAGTCTGCGGCACGTCGTCCTGAGAGGTGTGCCCCACATATCGGTATCCCTATTTTCCTGGCCAAATTCGAACATCAATGCTCTGCGTTGCGCATTAGGCGCAGAACAGGTGGTTTTTGTGCCCTGGTTCAAATGTGGTACAGTACGAAGTTGTTACCCTAGCCCCAAGTGTGGTGGTTTTGGGTACGGTACCACCCTTTTCCATTTCAACTAGTGAAGCATAACACTTGATTAAGTAGCCGGATGGTGTGCTAAATGTAGGTGTACGACAGTTTGAAGGAATAATTGAGGCGTGCCTGGTGCGTGCCTGCATTTAGGGGTCCAACTTACCATGTTCTGGCAGTAGTAACTATACTAGTCCCTATGTACTCGCTCTATTTTTATTTACTCCGCATTTTAGCTTTGCTCGAAGTCAAACTTTGTAAACTTTGACAAAGTTTATAGATAGAAATAATAACATATACAATAAAAAATCAATACGATGATCATATTTTTTCCATAAATTTGGTCAAATTTTATGAAGTTTGACTTCAGTCAAAACTAATATGTAGAGTAAATAAAAACAGAGGGAGTATCTTACTCCGTGACCAAGACGAAAGGGAAAACATGACAATTTATTCTTTATTTGAGCTGTTCAAGTATAATTATGTGGCGTTGCTTATTTGTCATTCCTCTCCAACCCTCTTCTCCATCGATCATGCCGCCCTCCGGTCGAGTCCATCCTCCCACATGCCTCATTTGAACATTCCACCGAGTATCATTCGCATGTGGGCCTAGACAATGCTTGTATTTCCTTTGTTGTAATTTGTCCAACATGCATACAAACAAATGGTTCATTTAAAGTTTCACTTTGCCTCCACTACGTGTCGCTTCCCGTCTTAGTTTTGACATCCCATTCGGTTCATGCCCCAACACATGTTGATGAGATCGATTGATGTTGGGCGATCAATTGCGTGTCCTACAAGG
>NC_057810.1:416158079-416175611 GCF_018294505.1 Triticum aestivum
TATATTGTATGTTCATAAGAGAAACAAACGTATTGTACCCACCCTAGTCCTCTTTCAATCGATCTTCGGACCCTGAGATGAAATCGAGAGAGTACGAGTGGGTGCATGTGTGATACCTAAGGCGGATTCAAAATTTTGAACCGGTGATCATAGCATCTGCAAGTCATATATAAAGGGTATTCAATGTTCATTTCACTTTTGAACATACAACATAGTCCCTCCGATCCTTTCTAGTTTACATATAAGTTTTATGTGTAGTCAAAGTATCTCTACTTTGATCCAACTTACAAAAAAAACTATCAACATTCAACAATGCCCAATCAATATTGTTAGATTCGTACCTACTCCTAGATTTGTATTCAAATAGAGATGGTTTCCAATTTGTTTTCAACCACGTGAATGTTCTTGTTCTCGCGCGTGCTCTTCCTACTAGGATTTCGCCATGTATAGCTAGTCCAATATTAACTTTTTTTAAGATCCCTGTCCAATAGTACTAGTGGAGTACTGACAACATCTGCAGTAGAGTATGCAATTCTCATAGTACTAGTACTCCCTCCTTCCATTTATATAGGGCCTATTGCGTTTTTGAAACCGGCTTTGACTATTGACAAGATTAATAGTACATGAGATGTATAATGTGAAAAATATATCATTGGAAGCTCCTTTCACATACGAATTTGACCGTACGCTTTGTGTAAGTTGCATGTCATATATTATTACTCTAATATTTGGTCAAACTTAGCCTCGAAATAAGCATTAGGCCCTGTATAGATGGAAGGAGGGAGTAGTAGTGGAAGTGGATCCTCTGTCATAGGTATCCCTGCCTTACCCTGCCTTCGATCACTGACTGGCAGGCCCCATGCTTGCTAGGCCCCGCATGTCAGTTACTCAATGGGTTCGGCCATGTCAGGGGATGCTCATCCTTAGTATACTCCCTCTTTTTTTATATACTCCGCATAAAATGGAGGGAGTAGTGGTATAAATGACGTCGGTGCGGGAGGGGGAGGGACATCGGTTTGCTCTCAACTGTGGTCCCACAAGCGAGAGAAAATGCAAGACGAAGCACGTTCCATTCGGTGAGCGAAGTGGAGGGTCCAACATGCCGGGGTGCAATGCGAACACGACAAGAGCGATGTACAGGCAAACCCGATTGACTGGTCATCACCGAAACCACTATTCACACCAGAACCTTTGCTACTCGGCCTACGCAAGCCACTACCCCAAAACACACCTCCTCTCCAGCCCATTCCCCCACCTTTCCATCCCCTAGCCTACATCAAGCGTCCCCTAGTTCGCCGGAAAGCCATGGTGTGCCACAAGATCACATACTACAAGATGCTGATGCCGGAGCGCCGCTCAGAAATCGCGGCGGCAATCGGCACCATAGACCTCCGTTCCCAAGCTCGCTTTGCAGCGAGACAATCCCCAAGTTCTCTGGAGCCAAGCTACGAGGAGGAGGAAGTCGATCCAATGTTCATGGCGGAGGTCGCGGCGCAGAAGGCCCCCGATGCATATGAGACAACGGACTTCGACTTCGTGCCGGTGTCCGGGTCCCCCATGGTGCAGGCGGACCAGCGGTTCAACCTGGCGAAGGAGGACCGGGAGGCGGAGGCTCAACTCGATGCAGAGCGTGCGCATGCCACTGCCGTCGAGGCTCTCCTGCAGGCAAAACCGGATGTCGTGGATGTGAACCGAGAGGCGGAGGCTCAAATTGACGCGGAGCGCGCAGATGCCGCTGCCATCTTGTCCCTCCTGCAGGTGGAACCGGACATCCTGGACTTGAACCGGGCAACAAAGGCTCAACTCAACACGGAGTGCGCAGATGCCGCTGCCATCGAGGCCCTCCTGCTGGCGGAACCGGACGTCCTGAACTTGAACCGGGCGATGCTCTCGTCTGTGCAGAGCGCCCGCATGCTCTGCGTGTACGAGTAGCTGGAGGCCGAGGATAACCACGGTGCGAAGACACACGTTGGCAGCTACGACTGGTTCGCGCCAGCAGCCAAAGACTACGAGGCCGTCTCGTTCCGCGAGCACTGATAGTTGTTCTTTATGTTGTTGTTTTTATGGATCTTTTGTTGTGTAAAAACAAATATTTATGCAAGTCACCTGACTTTCATCATTTGGGTCAGTCGACCATTTCAGGCGGTTGGTTGAATATCCTACGTCTCCTAACCCTTCTTCCTCACCTCTTATTCTTCCCCAACAGACCACCGCATGGGCCGTACAGATCTTCCCCAACATGCAGTTGGATAAACATACTGTATGAACGAAAATTATGTGTCAGCGGTAGGATGGCTGAGTTTAGTATAATCACATGTCGTAGCATGTGTCAGTGAGGGTGTGTTCCCTTGGTTGGGTTTGCGGCATGCAGGAGCAACTGTGTGAGGGTGCGGTGCGACCGCAGCGTGCAGGAGCGACTGCGTGAGGGTGTGGTGCGCGCGACAGTCATGCACAAGTGTACCTCCTTTTCATTTCGAAAACTTTAGGCAAGCTTGGCAAAAATGTGTGGCAAAGTATGGCAATGCATGGCCTAGACCCAAACAGGATACAAGTACGTACGTAGGAGTACTAGGGTTAAAAAATAAAGGCGGGGTTTTCCTTCACGGGATTAATCGATACAAATCCTCGTTTGATGTGTCAATTAATGTGTATTTTTTTCTCCAAATCCCAAAGAGCTAACCATCTCACTCCTCATCGCTTGATTAATGCAGCGCCATGCAAACCAACCTTCTCACTTCTGCATGCATGCAAGGGTATATTAGTGTCCTTGGTTGCTACTATGAGGCAAACCCCATCAATTTGCCACAATTAGTGTTAGTGTCCTTCTGCAAATTATAATTTTGATATATTGGCCTTGTGTTTAAAAAATTGGAGGTAGTAACTATTTGACTTCCTTCCCCATTGCGGTGACGTCGACGATATCTCGAACGTTGTGGTTTGGCAAAGTGCGTTCGACGGAGAACACCATTGAGGGAGACAATGGTAAGTCGTTCGCAAGTGCCGCCTGCAAGCCGAGACAACTGCCTTATTTGCATCTAGGAAGTCCGTTGAAACAAAGGATGCATAAATGTACTAGTACTAGTACACAATAGCATCATCCGTCCATCTTAGTGCGGTGAGGTGGCTTCTCAAAGAAGACGATGGAGAAGCGGATTCCGTGAAGAGTGAAATGATTGTTGCTTCATCTGTGCTGTGTGGTTTGACAACTGACTGCTTTGTGATTTGTGATAGAAGGGACAGGGGGGTAGACTCTGTCCTCCATACTATACATGCGTCCAAGTACGGGAGAAAGAGGAGAGACGTTGCATTTTACTATTCCTGCAATCAATCGATCAGGGATCTTCGGTTCCATCTTTTTGGCTTCGGCAGCACTGTCCACAATGGTTCCCATCAATGCCAAAAGCTATTTTCACATTTGGCTACACATTGTGGATGCCCTTAATGGTACCACTTGGTTTTGCTACTGTGTGCTATCTATACAAATCTCAATTATATTGATCTAAAAAATTATAGATTCAAGATTAGTAAAAAGGAGGTGATTTTTACGCACGGATGGCGGGGGAGGTTTCTTATTTTTAGAGGATGTTGGCCTGGCGGTTTGCTAACATGCGGTCCCACGTGTCAGTAATTTACCAAGCCGATCCGCGTCCCACATGAGGCAGAATAACGGCAGAAACAACACGTGGTTAACTTGAAGAAGATGAGGGAGAAGCGGATTCAGCAACGAGTGAAATGATGGTTGCTTCGTCCCTCCAACTTCTTTTTTTATCATTATTACTTCGTCCCTGCAACTTAACTGCGGGAAAGGTGCAGCTTTATGATTTGACGCCTCATTGCTCATTACTACGTCGGTGCCATGACTGGGGTGCTTCACCCCTGCTGCTCTGCACTGTATTTTGGTATGGCACATGGACCCAGTAGCTTGATGTCCCACATGTCGGCGAAAGGGACTAGAACATTTATGAAAGCGAGCGCTCCACTCTTATGACAGAGGAGTACATGACACGGCGGCCCGGTGAACTGTTACTTGTACTGTAGTACTATAGTACTATAGTTTTGTTGTTTCACACAATCCATCAATACAAACCCCATTTAACAAGAAAGTGCAGGATTTTTCCCGCACGGTAGATGATACTGGCCATACATTTCAAAGGCAATTTTAATGTATGCAAACTAAATAATTAAGTAACAATATGATATCTAGTAAAACAAAAAACACATATGATTTATTGTGTTAGAGTGTAGTAGTAGTGTTGTATTGCATAGTTGTTAGATGTAACATGCGAGAACGTGTAGAGATGTAGTTTGGAGCGCCTATAGAGAGAAAAGCGTAATATGGTCATCGGACTTCAGAATACGCTCATTACGGTCACTATATACGTTTTGTGGTGATTATACGGTCACTTGCTCACCGTTTAGCATCGGATTGCACTCTGTTGACCGGCCAAATAGTCTGTGTGGCACTATGTTGCCTAGTTACACTACTAGGGAAAAGCCTATACACAGAATCTTAGCAGCAGCGTGGCTCAAAAATGAGCGCTGCTGCTAATTAGTAGTAGCGCGTGTGCGGGAAACTCGCTGCTGATAAGTTTTTAGCAGTAGCGTGCTCGGTGTAAACCGCGCTGCTACAAATATCGATCGGCGGTGTCCACCTAACTCCATTTAGCAGTAGCGCGGTGGCGCGAACCGCACTACTGCTACAGATGTAGGAGTAGCGCGCTTTTTCTGAGATTGCTACTGCTAAATTTCAAATTGGCACACTTTTTTGTCCCTGTTAGCAGTAGCGCCGTCGCCCAAAGCGCGCTGCTGCTAATTCCTTAGCAGCAGCACGTTTTAGCTCCCGCGCTACTACAAACCCGCACCAACCCACCACCTTTTCCCCACCCGTCCCTCCCCTCCCCCTCCTCTCTTCCCTTTCCCCTACCTCCCCCACATGCTCCCACTCTCACTCTTCTTCTTCCTCAATACTTCTCCCCCATTACTCTCTCTCTTCTATCCACCTTTCTCTCTCTTCATTACTCCTACCTAACTACAGCACCTCCATTAATGCATCTCCTTTCTCTTTTTCCTTTCCCCTCCACTAGTTGAAGTTGTCTGCTCCCAAATTAGGTAGCTAGGTAGATGTAGGATTTAGTTAAGTGACCTATTTCCCCCTAACTAGATCTATCTTTGTCAAGAAGAGCTTCGTCACTTTCGATCTCCCTACAACATCATCTCCACCGTGTGCTCGATCTTGAGATAGAGGTGATGAAAATTTCATGCTTTTGCAAAATGGAAATATGTTTATGTGTGTGTGATATGTTTGTGGAAATTGTGTGTGTGGCATGAGTTGACACCAAATTGTGCTTTTGAGTTGCCTATGTTTTGCCGAAATGTCGATTTATTTCCGTTTCAGTGAATTCCGGGCAAACTCTAGATCCATATATGTCCTATTTTTAGGGAAGGTCATGCCAAATTTTTGTATGACTTTGATGCATGCACGCATTTTTATAATCAATTTGTTTATTATTATCGTGCAGAGTTGACGATGGTCAATGGAACGATGGTGGACAGGTGGTTGCGGTCGGCGGTGCAGGACATGAAAGAAAATAACCGGAGAGAGGTTTTATGTCCGTGTCGAAAATTCAAAGGAATAGTTTGGCTCGAGCCCCATGATGATGGTTGTCGGTGTCAAAACCAGCGGATCTCGGGTAGGGGGTCCCGAACTAAGCGTCTAGGCGGATGGTAACAGGAGACAAGGGACACGATGTTTTACCCAGGTTCGGGCCCTCTTGATGGAGGTAAAACACTACGTCCTGCTCGATTGATATTGATATTGTGGATGTTTACAAGAGTGGATCTACCACGAGATCAAGGAGGCTAAACCCTAGAAGCTAGCCTATGGTATGATTGTAATGGTTGTTGTTGTGTCCTACGGACTAGAGCCATCCGGTTTATATAGACACCGGAGGGGGCTAAGGTTACATAGAGTCGGTTACAATGGTAGGAGATCTACATATCCGTATCGCCAAGCTTGCCTTCCACACCAAGGAAAGTCCCATCCGGACACGGGACGAAGTCTTCAATCTTGTATCTTCATAGTCTTGGAGTCCGGTCGATGATGATAGTCCGGCCGATGATAGTTCGGCTGATGATGGTAGTCCGGCTATCCGGACACCCCCTAATCCAGGACTCCCTCAGTAGCCCCTGAACCAGGCTTCAATGACGATATGTCCGGCGCGTATATTGCTTGGCATTGCAAGGCGGGTTCCTCCTCCGAATGATAGAAGATAGTGAACACCAGGATAGTGTCCGGCTCTGCAAAATAAATTCCACATTCCACCGTAGAGAGAATAATATATACACAGGTTTGATCTGCTGACGTTTTTTTGTGGCATGACGTCACGCCACTACCAAGCCATTACTTGAATCGTTTTTTACTCTACCACCTCAGTGCATTTAGCGAAGCGGTTTCCTTGGCACGTCTTGTCGAAGCAGAGATGGTGTTTCCCCTTAATCCGGGATTCTCATCAATACGAACGTGGGTAACCCAACCGCACCCGTCGCCACGCCCCCTCTACCGAAGGCCAGTCCCAAACGGTCACGGAGACGGCTCTTGGTATTCTCCCTCTTTATAACGTGACCAAGGCTCATTTCTTTTCTTCAATCCTCCATCGAATCCTCTCCCAGCTCCAAGTTCCAGCACCTAGAGCTCCAGATTCGAGCGCTTCGGACCTTCGATGATGTCCGGTTCTGACCTCCAGGGCCGGTGGAT
The DNA here is from genome assembly GCF_018294505.1 of Triticum aestivum. Classification (NCBI taxonomy): domain Eukaryota; kingdom Viridiplantae; phylum Streptophyta; class Magnoliopsida; order Poales; family Poaceae; genus Triticum; species Triticum aestivum. The sequence goes on from NC_057810.1 coordinate 416,164,834, forward strand.
GCCCTCCTCCGTCACGGAGGAGGACGTGCTAAAGCTGTGGGAGGCCAAGTACCTGGCTTATGAGATTTCGCACAGGTTGCCTGCCGAAGGGCAGGCCATCCCCACCCCCGAGCCCGGCGAGTATGTCGTTTTTGTATCCCACCTCCGTCGGGGTTTAGGCTTCCCGATGGATCCCTTTGTGAGAGGGCTCATGTTTTACTATGGGTTGGAATTCCATGATTTGGCTCCGGAGTCCATCCTCCATATTTCTGCATTTATTGTCGTCTGCGAAGCCTTCCTCCGCGTCACCCCTCACTTCGGCCTGTGGCTGAAGACCTTCAATGTGGCACCGAAGATGATTGGGGGGCGTCAAGTGGAGTGCAGCGGGGCGGCCATAAGTAGGAGGGTCCATGCCCTGTGGCCCGCTGGCTCCTTCCAAGAGGAGCTCGGCCCGTGGCAGCAAGAGTGGTTCTATATTACCGTTCCGAGGGGACGCAGACAAAAGCCGCCGCCCTTATTCCACCCGGGACCTCCACGACGGTTGATATCGTGGGTCAACCAAGGGCTCAACTGGGGGTCGTCAAAGGACGTGCCCCTACTGCAGGGCCGGATTCGAGATCTCCAAACGAGGGAGGTTGATATGGTGGTGGTAATGCAGGTTATGCTGATTAGGCGTCTCCTGCCCTGCAAACGCCGCCCTCTCCAGCTGTGGGAGTTCAATCCGGAGGGCCCACGGATTCTTCAACACTTCATGGGTATGACACCCCTCGAGATGTACAAATTATTCTTCGAATTGCAGGAGGCGCGTCCGAAATTGACCGAGGATGCTGGCCTAAGCTGCAATCGCCTAGATACTCAAGTAAGTAGTTCCAAGTCCGGACATACCGTTTGTGTGCCTTTCGATGATTCGCCTTATGACCAACTTCCCTCTAAACAGGAGTGGATAGCGGAAGCAAAATTGATATGGTGTCCGGCCCCCCTCCCCAAGACCGCGCCGGATTCCGTGCTGGTCCGGATGCTTGAGGTTGCCCCTCCAGAGGAAGGCGAAGGGGAAAGCAGGAAAGCTACTGCCTCGCCTAAGGAGGCTCTTGAAAGAGGGGGGATCGAGAATCCCTCCCTCCAAGGGGAGAAGAGGACTGCCTCCGAGGACCCGGGGGCAAAAGCCCCTAAACGGGGGAAGAAATCTTCGCCAGAGGGTCCTGCGTCCGGGGAGGCCCCGGCCGCACAATCTCCCTTAAAGAATCAGCCCTCCAACGAGCCGTAAGTAGAAAGAAGGGAGTTTTATCATAAGGGACATCCCTATTTGTGCTTCTGAGGATAACTAAAGTTTTTACCTTGTAGTTCGGATCTCCGTCCTTCGCAAATGAGCTCGTATTCAGGGGACCTTCGTCCGGAGATGATGGAGAGCGAGACGCCTCCGTCCCCGGGCGCCGGCGGATAGGGCGGACGAGCCTGAAGTGTCGTCACGGAGGGAGCCCCCTGGTTTGGCAAAGCCGGATAGTTCGGCGCCAACTGGTGTACGGCTGAAGGATCTGCTTGAGAAGGCGTCTATCTCAGAAGATCACCACGCATTGATGAGCATGGTGATTGAAAGGATTTCGTCCGCCAAAGGCGGGTTGCATAATGCCGTCAGGAGTTTGCTAGCGGGGTTTGAGGTACCTAAAGTTGACACACCTTTTAACAGTTTTGCATATAGAATGCGCCCTGTATAGATAGTAGCCCCTGAGACTCGGTAGGTTTTCAAAATCGACAGCGTGCCGACGATCAAAATCGCAGGTTTAAATTCCGCCGTGCCGATACAGGTGGCGGGTCGTCCGGGGGCCAGCCGGACTGATGGAGTTGCTGAACTAAAGCGGCAACTCGCTGTTGCGGATGCGGACATCACGCTGGTTAACAGGCGACTTGATGAGTCGCAAGGTAAGTGTTTCTGTGCGGTCACTAGGTAAGGGAGCCGAAGCCAGCTCCTTACAACATTTGTGTGAAATGCAGATAGTGCCGCTGCTGTGGAGAGCCTTCGGGCCGAACTTGCTCAAGCCAAGGAGCAGGCCAGAAGGAGTAATGCGGCGGCCTTGAGGGCGGCCGAGGAGTTAGCGACCGAAAGGGTCGCACACTACTGGAGCAAGGAAGAGATGGACGAAATGGCCGTGAAGTTAAAAGATGCTACCAACCGCAATGAGGCTCTTGGGAAGGAGTGCCTAGCGGGGCAAGGAGACCTGTGGAAGGCCACCGCCGAAGCCAAGGATGCCCGCTCTGCAATGCGGGCTATGAAGGAAGAGCTGCGCTAGGCCGGAGATATTGTAGCTGGCAAGCCTTTTCTGCTGCGCCGAAGGTTTACAGATCCAAAGTATGCTCAGCTGGGCCAACTGTGGGGTCCAGAGGACCCTTATATGGACTTAGCAGCGAGTGCGGCGGATGCCGTTGTGCATTTTCGAAGCCAGAAGGATCACAAGACGGAAGAGCTGTTTTGGTCTCAATTCCATAGTCCAGAGTGTTCACTTCCGCTAACCGACTGTTTGGCCGAGTGGGCTGAGCTGAATAGGTTGTCCGGGCTTGCTATGACGGATATAGTGACCCATGTCTGGCCGGATAGGCCCGAGCCGAAGAGTTACTTTGGCTTATTGCAGCAATTTCTTGGGGCGGTGCCGCATATCAAGGCAATGAAGCGGTCGGCCTGCATAGAGGGTGCGCGGATGGCACTCGCCCGTGTGAAGACACATTGGACAGAGATGGATGCCGCTGCTGTTGCGACCCCGGGTTCGAACGATAACCGGTTACCTGCCGAGCACTATTTTGGCGAAGTGTTGCATGGTGCTCGTGTAATAGAGTCGCAGTGCTCAAAAAATGTTACGTTCGAATGAACATTTTTATGATGTAAAACAATATTTATGATGTAAGCGCCTTTTAAACTTGTGCGTTCAAGTAATAGAATATCTCCTATGCGGCCGTTCATGTATACGTGTGTATAACCTGAAAGATGGCAGTCGTCGGCTTCAGCCCCCACGCACAAGGTGCGGGGGTGTTCGCAAAAAATAGCGTGTTTTCACACTTAATCCGACGTCTCGGTCCTGTAAAGGAGGTGGTAGCATAGCAAACGAGGCAACTGGACTATAATGCTTTATCACTTTCACTTAGCCATGGAGTTCGAGGGTGGGGCTACGACATAGCCCCTGGGGGCAGCGCGCTCTCCGAATTTGGGGCGCGTATGTGCCTGACCGAGAAACGGCCCTTCGTCAAAGTGGAGGAATTCTAAACATTCCCATGGTCGATCGAGTGGTTGACCAGTCTCTCGCTGTATCATGACAGTCAGTTTTTGGCTTTCTCTACTGAGGTGCTCGCCCAGCCGAACTAGGGCACAATCACAGTAGCTCTCCTGGTGCCGCGTTAGCCGATGATACGGAACGTAAGGCAGCAAAACACAGGAGCCGGGCAAACCCAACATTTGACCAAAGACATGATTCGGAGCTGATGAATATAAGGCCTAACTCGAGACGCCGAACACTCCCGAAGGTGTTCGGTCTTTACAATAGCGGGCAAAACAATGCCCTAAGCCCCTTGTGTCCAGGTATGGGCAGGTTCTTCTGGCGCGGCCGATGCCAAAACGCCAGTCTCCACTCTGGTTATAATGAGAAACCAGGGGATTATAGCAAAAAGAGATAGTAAGAAAGGTTTACGTAGGGTCTTAGTCTGAAAAGAGTCCTTGCAACGGGTCCCTACTGCATGTCTGCGCCTGTGTCTCCGTTGTGCCGTATCCTGGACGGGTGTGCACGCTGCTCATCTGTAAAAAGAGAGGAACTTAGTTGGAAAAGGAATCGTGCGAGAAAGTGCATAAAAAATTTGAAATATAGATTAATAAAGCTGAGCCTATGCTAGCTCATTATGGCTTATATGTACAAACCCTTGTGAAGGGGTGTGCGGCTAGGTAGCCCCTAGCTTATTTATTCCGGACTCGTCCAGCCGTGTCCGGGGTCTCATGCGACCTTTTAATGAAATGGTGCCACGTGGACCGGGCGTTTTAAGCGTAAGAGACGCGTAATGTGGTATTGCATTGAAGCGGACGAAAGCTTCCTGTCCCAGTGATGCTTGATAGCTACTTTTAAATGGGGCGACATGAAAGGTTAGCTTTTCTCGTCAGAAGTTGTCAGGTGACCCGAACACAACTTCTAGCAATAATGAACCTGTGCACCTGGCATAAGGGCCGGGCGCCATTCCTTTGAAGGAAGTGCGGCTATGCCGAATTGTAGTGGGGTCTATCCCCGCTTGCGGATTGTGTCCGGATATAGCAGGTTTAAGTCACTGCCACCGTCCATCAAAACCTGCATGAATTGCAGTCCGTCTATTATGGGATCCAATATCAGGGCAGTCTATCCTGCGTTCTGGATACTTCTGGACTAATCCCGATGGTCGAAAGCGATTGGTTTTGACATCCAATCTCGGTGTTCCGCTGGGGTGGACCGTGCGACACTTGTCTTAGCGAGTGCCTTGTTGGTTTTCCGTACTATCACATGAAGTGAGTTTACTATTTTGACTTCTTGTGGGAAAGTCTTTTGAATTCCGGTGCTCTGCTAGTGGGGTTCGTCATCGTCCTCGTTTGGCGCATCGAGCCCCTTGTGTCCGGCGTTGAGTCTGCCGGACTGTTTAAAAACCCAACAATTTCGGTTGGTATGGTTTGCAGGCCTTCCGGAGGTACTGTGGATTTGACATATCCGATCTAGAATTTTGTTTAAATTTGATAGCTCGTCGCTGTTGTCCTTAAGAGGCAGTGTTTTATTGTTTGGCCGCGAGCTTTTGAATCCGGTGTTGACCGCCGTGCCCTTTGGGCTTTTTTCTTTATTCCTGCGCTGATCTTTCCTGCGCCGTGATTTTCCATTTCCATCTCTGATCTTGGATGTACTCGGGTCGCTGGTGCTGCATCTTGCTAGCCAGCTGTCTTCTCCTGCGCAAAAGCGCGTCATGAGGCTTGTTAGCGCGGCCATTGTTCTTGGCCTCTCTTGGCCAAGGTGTCTGGCGAGCCATTCGTCTCGGACGTTGTGTTTAAAAGCTGCTAAGGCTTCCGTGTCCGGATAGTCGACTATTTGGTTCTTTTTGGTAAGGAACCTGTTCCAGAATTTGCGCGCTGTCTCTCCGGGCTGTTGGGTTATATGACTCAGATCGTCTGCATCCGAAGGGCGGACATAAGTCCCTTGAAAATTTGCTCTAAACGCGTCCTCAAGCTCTTCCCAACTTCCAACAGTGTTTTCTGGGAGGCTTTTGAGCTTGAGGGGTAGGTATTTTATGGTGTGGAGATCATCTCCTCTAGCCATGTGTATGTGTAGTATGTAATCTTCTATCCAGACTCCGGGGTCTGTTGTGCCGTCGTATGCCTCTATGTTTATGGGTTTGAACCCTGCTGGAAATTCATGATCCAACACCTCATCGGTAAAACATAGCGGGTGTGCGGCGCCCCTGTATTTGGGTGTGCCGCTGTCTTCGAACACTTGTCGTGTTGTGTTACTTCCTGGGGCCCTCTTTTTTGGCCCATAGATGGACCTAGTTGGGCCGTCCGTTTTCCCAGGAGCATAAGTCGGCTTGTGTGCGGCGCCTGCTTGTCGCTTTGTGCCTGTCATCTGGCCGTCTATCCGGCCAGGCGGCCTCTTTATTTTTTGACTGTGAGGGCTCTATGGCTTCCTCGTCAAATTCTGGCCGCAGCTTGCGCTTCGGGTAGCTCTTTGTTTGATGGCCATTGCCATATTTGTCTGCGGTCTTGAGTACTTTGCTCCACTTCATTCTGAGTATGTCTTCCGCTGTTTTGAGCTTCCGTTTTTCCTTCTTCAAAACTTCTTGTAGTGGCGACGAGTCTTTTGTGAAGGTTCTTATGCTCCGGTGGTGTGTCCGGACTGTTGATTGCTCCGTGAAGGGGTTGATTATCCGGTTTGTCCTATTCGTCGTCCGCTGGTTTGCCCTACTCTACCGCTGGGTCGTTAAGAATGCTGCTTTGATCGAGGCGGGACTTAGGGCGGCGTCTACGTCGCCGTTTTGGTTGTTTATCGGCCGGATTATCCTCTGCCGCGTCCCGTTGTTCCTCGGTATCGTTTCCCTTTGGGGTGTCCACCATATGTATGTCATGTGACGAGGTGGTTCTTGATCGTCTCCGGCATCGTTGTCCATACTGTTGATGTCTTTGGAGTCGTATTTTAGCACGTCGGTTAGATCGTCAATGGTGGCTACGAAGTGCGTGGTGGGTGGGCTCTGAATTTCTTCATTGTCCGCGTCCCGACCATCCTGGCCATAGTTCGGCCAGGGCTCTTCGGATAGTGAGAGATGCTTCAGCGAATTTAAGAAATCGCCGAAGGGTGAGTGGTGAAAGGTGTCCGCAGCGGTGAATTCCATGATCGGCGCCCAATCGGATTCGACTAGCAGGGGTGCAGGAGGTTCGGAGTTCGGCAGGGGGTCCGGCACCTCGGAGTCATGGGCTTTATGCGGGACAAGATAAGTGTTCGGCTCCATCGCCGTAGAAGTTGCAGCTCCCGAGGCGGTGTCCAGCCATCCGTCCTCGATTTGAGCGATCGGTTCTGGACTATGGGTCAGAGCGGATTCGTGTGCGGCCTCCAAGGTGCTGTCCGGAGGCAGAGTTAGGTCGTGCCCGTCGTGACAGCGCGGCACGCTCGGCTGTGGCTCAGATCCATCGAAGATCAATTCCCCGCGGATATCGGCCGTGAAGTTTAGGCTTCCAAACCTGACGTGACGGCCAGGGGCGTAGCTTTCGATCTGCTCCAGATGGCCAAGTGAGTTGGCCCGCAGTGCGAAGCCGCCGAATACGAAGATCTGTCCGGGACAAAAGTCTCACCCAGGACTGCGTCGTTGTCGATTGAAGAGGCCATCAAGCCTATCGGTGACGACACAGAGGAACTCTCAATGAAATCACCAATGTCGGTGTCAAAACCAGCGAATCTCGGGTAGGGGGTCCCGAACTGTGCGTCTAGGCGGATGGTAACAGGAGACAAGGGACACGATGTTTTACCCAGGTTCGGGCCCTCTTGATGGAGGTAAAACCCTACGTCCTGCTTGATTAATATTGATATTGTGGATGTTTACAAGAGTGGATCTACCACGAGATCAAGGAGGCTAAACCCTAGAAGCTAGCCTATGGTATGATTGTAATGGTTGTTGTTGTGTCCTACGGACTAGAGCCATCCGGTTTCTATAGACACCGGAGAGGGCTAGGGTTACATAGAGTCGGTTACAATGGTAGGAGATCTACATATCCGTATCGCTAAGCTTGCCTTCCACGCCAAGGAAAGTCCCATCCGGACACGGGACGAAGTCTTCAATCTTGTATCTTCATAGTCTTGGAGTTTGGTCGATGATGATAGTCCGGCCGATGATAGTTCGGCTGATGATGGTAGTCCGGCTATCCGGACACCATCTAATCCAGGACTCCCTCAATGGTCGTGTCGAAGCGCACCTGCTCATGACTGGTTTCATGGATGGCTATACTCCTTGGATAATTGAAGATGAGGATGACGATGTTGAGGATGCCGACGGGGCAGGCAATGATGACACGGGGCAAGATGAAGAGATGATCGATAATGGTGGCGGGGAAGAGGCCGGACATGGCGGCGGAGAAGGGGCCGGACATGGCGGAGGAGAAGGGGCCGGACATGGCGGCAGAGAGAATGACATGGACTCCACGCAGCAGAGTTCGTCGGTACTAAGTTCAATCGTGCGGGACCCTCATGTTCAAGCATCGCTTCGCAAGGAGACGAGTACTGAGAGAGCTGCTTCTAGACAGGAGGCTAAGCTGGAGCAACTAGTGGTAGACTCAAACACTCCATTGTATGATGGTTGCAATCCTGAGGTGACCCGCTTGAGTTTCACGCTCCAACTCTTGAAGACGAAGGCTAAAAAGTACCTAAAGGATGTTCTTCCCGCGGGTAATCTATGTCCTACTAGTGTTGATGAGGCCAAGAAGATCGTGTGCCCTCTTGATCTGCCACACGTTAGATACCATGCATGCACCAACGATTGCATAATTTATCGGAAGGAGCACGCAGAAAAAACAAGCTGTCCGGTGTGCAATGCTTCTCGATACAAGAAGGCCGGGAAGAAATGTCCCCAGAAAGTTGTATGGTACTTACCAGTCACTCCCCGTCTCCAGAGGCATTTTGTAGATCCCAAGGAAGCAAAGCTAATGCGCTAGCACGTGGAGAGGAAGAAGCCCGACGATGGAGATGATCCGAAGCTGAGACACGTGAAGGATGGAAGCCAGTGGAGAGCGTTAAACAACTTCTATCGGTATTTTGAATGTGATGCAAGGAACATCATGCTCGGCGCATGTACCGATGGCATGAATCCGTTTGGCAACCAGAACACCAACCATAGCACATGGCCTGTGTTTGTATGGATGTACAACCTCCCCCCTGGTTGTGCATGAAATCGAAGTACATTCACATGAGCATGCTTATTCAAGGGCCGAAACAACCAGGAAATAATATTAATTTGTATCTGGGGCTACTTCAAGAGGAGTTAGACACGTTATGGAAAACACCGGCCAAGACATGGGACGCCAGCAAAGGTGAGTATTTAAACATGAGAGCCACGCTGATCACGACAGTGCAGGACTATCTCGGTTACGGATATGTGGCAGGTTAGGTGTGCCATGGATATTGCGGATGCACGCGGTGCATGGATGATACGACGTCTGAGCAGCTAATGTCAAGGAAAGATGGCGGGTCTGGGAAAATCGTGTACATGGGGCATCGAAGATGGCTTCAACAGGACGACCCATGGAGAAACCGTGGAGATCTATTCAATGGTCACGGTGAGCATCGAGGACCTCCACGTAAGCGGAGCGGTGCCGAAATCGATGAGCTGTTGAAATACTGGAAGGAGTGCCCGACGCCGGGAAAGACGATGAGAAAGGCGCCGGAGCCACTGCTGAAGGTATGGAAGATGAGGTCTGTGTTCTGGGACTTGGAGTACTGGCACAAACTCGATACACCTCATTGCCTTGATCAAATGCATATCTATAAGAATGTCCTTGAGAGCTTGCTCGCAACACTGATGAACATGCCGGATAAGACCAAGGATGGGCCGAAGGCAAGAAAAGACTTGCAAGATTTGAAAATTAGGGAAGATCTGCACATGCTGCCCCGTAAAATGTCAGACGAGACAGAGACGGAGACAGAGGCACGGGAGAAGAAGGGCAAGAAAATAAAGAAAGAGGATTATTGCTCCCCTTCTTGCTTCACCTTAAGTCACGCTGAGATCAATCAATTCTTTAAGTGCCTTACTGGAGTCAAAGTTAGTTCCGGTTACTGTGGCAAGATAAGAAGATATCTAGACAGGGACAAGAAAAGGTTCAGCGGGATGAAGTCTCATGACTGTCATGTGATGATGACACAGATACTACCTGTTGCCCTTAGAGGGATAATGGACAAGCACGTCCGTGACACGCTTATTGGTCTCTGCAACTTTTTCGACATCATCTCTCAAAAGTCGATCAGTGTGAAGCAGCTCCAAAGGCTACAAGAAGAGATCGTTGTGATACTGAATGAGCTTGAGATGTACTTCCCGCCCGTGTTCTTTGACGTGATGGTGCATCTGTGTGTCCATATTGTGGATGACATAATAGACCTGGGGCCGTCATTCCTGCACAACATGATGCCGTTTGAGAGGATGAATGGGATCATCAAAGGATTCATTCGTAACATGTCCCGTCCGGATGGAAGCATCGTCCAGGGCTATTTGGCACAAGAGTGCATCTCTTTCTATGAGAATTTTCTGTATGGTGCAGACCAGCCGCCTGGTGTTAGTGTTGGTTTGCCTGTTAACAAGCACGATGGGAGGCTCGAAGGAGATGGTCACTTCAACGATCGTAGGGAACTGCACGTGGCATACTCAGATCGACGCAACGACTTTGACAGAGCAAACTTGGTAGTGCTACAACACCTAGACGAGGTAGATCCTTTCATGGCACTGCACAGAGAAATTATCGCAAAGAAGTATCGTGACCGGGGGGTATGCAGGACGGACACCGAAGTTACTAGAGAGCACAACTCCACTTTCCTGCATTGGTTCAAAGAGCATATTATTGCTAATCCCCCGGAGGAGGGCTCTAAGGACGGATTGCTCATATACGCCTTAGCACATGGCCCCTCGCCCAACCTCGTAACCTATCAGGCATATGATATCAACGGATACACGTTCTACACGAAGGCCAAAGATATGGATAGTGATGATCATAACTCAGGGGTGACGATGGAATGCATGACCGGCAGCGACAACGGTGCAACTAAACAATTTTATGGAAGGGTCGAGGAGATCTGGGAGCTTGACTAATCTGGACTGCACAACACGGCGATGTTCCGTGTTAGATGGGCTAAGAATGTCGAAAGAGAAAGCCGGATTTTCACTACCATGACTATACCCAACGCCAAGAGTGCTACCGTGAACGTTATCACAAAAATCGAGCCATGGGTACACGCTAAGCACGTGACACAATGCTTCTTCATAACTGACCCGCGTAATCCCAGCCGTGTTGTCGTGAGGAGAGGCAAAAGGAACATCATTGGAATGGATGGAGTCGTCAACGAGGAAGACTATGATCAGTACGGCAACCCAATCAGGGAAGATGACGATGATGATGAAGTATACGTCAAAAGAAGAATCAATACTACATTACCTAAGAAAAATCGTACTCCATGGAAAAGGGAAAGTCACAATGAGGGGCTCAATTATTCTTCGACGAACAAGAAGGGAAAGAAGCTGACTCAAAAACGAAAACATCAGCACTGAGGAAACGTATGTTATCGGTCAAATGA
>NC_057810.1:416176352-416177756 GCF_018294505.1 Triticum aestivum
CCCCGACCCCGGCGCGCTCGCCCCCGACCAGTCGGCCCTCGCCTCCCTTCTCTCCCCTCCCGGCCATCGTCGGACCTGCCTCCTCGCCCTTGCACCCTCTGTGAACCCTCCCTCTCTGCTAGGGTTCTTCGTTTAATTTACTTAGGTTTTAGTTAGGGCAGTAGGTTAATTCGGTTATCTATTTAGTTATGAATTTAGCTAGGTTTCAAAATTAGCTGAATTTATATGCAAATTTGAACTGGACATGTGATATGTGCATATGTCATGTTTTGGACATGTCATGTTTTGAAAATGATCCGAGTGGCCTATGTTACGCCGGAATGTTGATTCATTTCCGTTTCGATGAATTTCAGGCGCCCGATATGTCCATGTTTTAGCAAAGGTCATGCTGAAATTTCCCATGAATAAAGGCATGATTTGTGCTACATAGTTGGCATATCGAGTGCTGGCACATAGATTTCTTTTTATGTCATTTCTCATTTATTCATACTTTTAGAAATAAATGAGGACACTTAATCATAGGAAACATGTCGAACAACGAAGAAACTGGGCCTTCTGACCAAGATGCAGACGAGATGGATTATGAGGGTGAACAAGAGTACCTCGACTATTTGACTGCTAAGCAAGGTTTGCAGGTCGGCCTCGATGATGGTACTGACGCTGACATTGACACCGACGGTGCCAGCACCAATGGCGGCACCGAGACCGGTGGGGAAGGTACCGGCGGGGAAGGTACTTGTAACACCCCGGATGTAACTTTCCATATTTGTAACTCCAACTCTTGCCATTTTCGGCTATGTGCTATGGTATTCCCTCCGTGCTTGGGTTTTGTCTTTCGTTTTGTATTTTGTTCATGTCATGCATCTCATATCATGTCATCATGTGCATATCATTTGCATACGTGTTCGCCTCATGCATCCGAGCATTTTCCCCGTTGTCCGTTTTGCATTCCAACGCTCCCACATGCACCGGCGCACCCCTCTTGTCTCTTTTTTGTGAGCGGGTGTTAAATGTTCTCGGAATGGACTGAGGCTTGCCAAGTGGCCTTGGTACACCACAGGTAGATCGCCTGTCAAGTTTCGTGTCATTTGGAGTTCGTTTGATACTCCAATGGTTAACCGCATAACCGCAAAGGCCTCTTTTGGGTTGCAGCCCAACACCCCTCCAAAACAGCCCAATAACCCATCTAAGTAACTTCCATGCACTCCGTCGTCGGATCACGATCGTGTGGGCGAAAACTACACCTCATTTGGACTCTCCAAACTCCTCCTACCTATAAATATGTCCTCCCCGTCCAATTTTCGGGCAAAAACCCTAGTCTCCCCTTTCTCCGCGCGCCGGACACGTCCGCCCGGCGCCGGACGCGTCTGCCGCCGCGCCCCAGCCTCTCGCAGCCCGCCATGT
>NC_057810.1:416178348-416181815 GCF_018294505.1 Triticum aestivum
GCCGGACTTTGTCGCCACCAGCCGCCGCCGCCTCCTCGCCGGTCGTCGCCTCCGCCCGCGGCCCGTCGCCTCGCCGCCGACCGCGCTCCGGCCGACCACATCTCCTCTCCGGCCTTCCTCCTCTCCAGCTCCGGCGAGGATCCGACCTACCTTGGCTTCCGTGCGTTCGGATCCAGATCGGATCTGAGAAAAACCTAGGTTGACCTCGTTTTTCCCCAAGTCTGCGGCATTTTTATGGCATGTTCATCGCATCATAACTCCATCATCGTAGCTCCGTTTCATGCGCACGATATATCAAAATGTTCATCACGATGTGCTCTTCATTTTGTTCCATTGGGCCATGTTCATTTGAGGTCATCTAGATGCCTGAATATCTGATGCAAGAGTGCTATATAATGTTAGTTTCTGATTCTTAACAGAATGTGTGCATTTGTCATTTTTGCTACATTCATTGTGTGCATCTGATGGGCATGAGATCTACAGGTGTTTTGTTCTATGCTATGTCATATTTATAGAGGTGTATGCCATGTATTTTTGTGATCAATGTGGTGACTAGAACAAGCATGCAAACTAGGCTTCATGATGTTGCTGATTTTAGTCCCTATTCTGCTGTTATTTTTATGCCATGTAAACTTGATGCTACAGAGAGATCCATGCTTATTTTGAGATACTTCAGTAAGGATGTTTTGAACATATGGTTATGATTTATCCATTAATGCCCCTGTTTGCAATTATGGAGTAGTCTAGCATGTAATTTTTTTGCTCTACTTTTGCTATAAAATGTTTCCTGGCAGATTGTTTACATGTTATTCAATTTTGCCAAGGTCTTTGTAGTTGATCCTTGCATGCTATAAACTTATTCTTGCCATGTTTAGTTTCATAAACATGTATTCTTGCTGGTGCTATGCTTATCTTGTCATGAAATGACTTGTGGTGAGTGAATCGAGCTTGGAAAGATGCCTTCATAATGCTGTTAATGCCATGCTTTGTTTCCTGAATCTGTTAACGAAACTTGCTATGTTTACATGGGTGCAATCATATCTTCTGATCCTTTTTGGCTCACGGTCAGTAAGGGACTTTTGTTCTATGCTTTGAGTAGAATCATGCCATGTCTTGTTTTGATAATATAAGTTCCTGTAGCATCTCGATTGCTTGCTCCGAACATTACTACCTGATGCTGTTTATGCCATGTCCAAGCTGATATCTTTTGCACTTTTGCCATGGTTGTTTGAACCTGTTAATGTGTGAATTAGCCATAGCTCAGTGTACATCTTTTGTCAAGCATCTTTTGTAAATCACTGCCATGTTCTTTGTTGATATGTTGGGGTGATATAGCATAGTTTATTGATGTATTCTAAGTGCTATCATGCTGTTAATCGCAGAATTGTGCCATTCTTGTTTTGCTTGCCATTTGCAAACCGTGTATCCGATTCCGGTGATCTTTATATCGATTAATCATCTCATCTTTCCAGTGGCATACTTGGTTTGCCAAGTTGATGCCTTGTTCATCATTTTCCTTCCGGAGCATGCATATGCATCGCATATCACATATCGCATATCAAGCCATGTATTGCATCATGTTGCTTGTGCATTGCACCGTGATTTATTGTGGTTCCATTGCTTGTGTTCTTGCTTTGGGTAGAGCCGGGAGACGAGTACGTGAACGAGGAACCTGTTGAGTATGCTAAAGAGGATCAATCTTTCGACAACTCTGAGAACTTTCCAGGCAAGATGACCATACCCTCGATATCACTTCTATCTTTGCTTTGCTAGTTGCTCGCTCTATCGCTATGTTAGCTCTACCTACCACTTGTTTATTCATGCCTCCCATATTGCCATGTCAAGCCTCTAACCATCCCTTTCCTAGCAAACCGTTGTTTGGCTATGTCATCGCTTTTGCTCAGCCCCTCTTATAGCGTTGCTAGTTGCAGGTGAAGATGAAGTTTGTTCCTTGTTGGAACATGGATACTTTGGGATATCACAATATCTCTTGTTTAAATTAATGCACCTATATACTTGGTAAAGTGTCACATCCCTAGCTTCTGGCATTGCTCTAGGCTAGCTTCATGTGTGCATCATGTCTATATTTTTTGAAACTTGAATTGAGGAATATTGGAAGCCTCAAAACCCTAAATAAAAGAGGGGCAAAAACCCCTAAAATCTCATTCATTGTTCCAAAATGCTCCTCTTAGATGTTTAATATTTTTGGCAAGGGTTTTGATCTAAACCAAAAATAATGAACATTTTAAAAGGATTTATTTTTGGGACTTTGAATTTAAATCATTAGCTATTTGAATTTGAATTATATTCATATAATTAGAATATAATTTCAAATACCCCTGAAATATTTTATGAGCTTTGGAAAAGTCCATCTAGCAATATAAAAATATTCAAAGGAGCTTTGGCATTGTTTGAATTATTATTTTTAATTCAAACAGTGGCAAAAGAATTAATTGAAAGAAAAACAGAACAGAAATAAAAAAAAGAGAGAAGAAGTACCTGGCCTCACCGTGCAGCCCAGCCGGCCCAGCTCCCCCACCAGCGCGGCCCAGCCCACCTTCCCCCCCTTGTCCTCTTCTTCCTCTGCCAGAAGGCAGAGGCGAGGCGTGGCGCGCGCCCGAGCGCCCCGGCCACCTCCTGCTTCGCGCTGGAGGCCGCCCTTCGTCCTAATTCGCGCCACGACGACGCCCCGTGTCCCCTCTCTCCTTTCCCTCACTCGCTGCATCCCCTCTCCCTCTTCTGTCTCTCTCCCTCGCTCATCCCCGGATGCACCGAGATCGCCGACGAGTACCACCGGAGCCACCAACATCCCCACGCCCAGCCAGTTAGGCCACAAGCTCCGCCTTGGATCCGGGAAGCTCTACCACGATGCACGCGACGCCGGGTGCCCTGAAGCCACGCCATCACCGCCATCTTCATCGCCACGGCCGGCGATCGCCGCCGTTCGATTCGCAGCACCGAAGACGTCCCCGAGCTCGCCGAGGCCACCACTGCACCCGCTGTGAGCTCCTGTGTTGATTTCCCCTCTTCCCGTGCCTCACCTCCCTCTCTAGCTAGCCCCACCACTTGCCCGAGAATCTCTCGCCGCCGGCCATGGCGTGGCCGTGGCCACAGTCACCCCAGCTCGTATCCGAGGCCACGGTCGTGCTCATCGTGATCTCGGGAGTCCGTAGCACGCCCCAGCCCCTCCTGCCGTGCTCCCTAACCCCGACCCCAGGATTGCCCGAGCTGCTGCCGCCGCCAAACCTCGTCGCCGACCACTTTTCCGGCCACCCCAGCACCTGTCACCGCCACCACTAGACGCGCGCCACTGCGCGCGTTCGAATGCAACAAACCGCGGCCGAAACGATGCCATGTGGCTCGTTTCCGAGCCCTCCGCCGCGTCTGGACTCGCCGGCGGCTAAACGCCGGCGACCGCTGACCCGATGACCGGCGTGGGTTGACCCACTGCCGGGTTTGACCCCCCC
>NC_057810.1:416182227-416192553 GCF_018294505.1 Triticum aestivum
GTTTGACTCTGGGCGGCCCTGTTGACCTGCTGACGTCATGATGATGTCAGGCTGACGCAATAAACCATTTTCTGGATTTATTATAATTCAGGAAATTCCAGAAAATTGTAAAAACTTCTAAAATTCATAGAAAATTAACCGTAACTCCAAATTAAATAATTTATATATGAAAAATTATCAGAAAAATTCAAGGAATCCATCTGTACCATTTTCATGCATGTTAGAACAACTTATCGCTACTGTTTAGAGCAAATGAACTGAATGACATTTAAATAATCACATATGGAGTTTGAATTTGAATCTTGTATTCAAACCAACTTCATTTAATCTGTTGCTAGTCGCATTAGCCCAAAACACATTCATATTGCCATGTCATAGCATGCGTCATATTGTGCATTGCATTGATTGTATTTCTTCTTTGTTACCGGTATTTGTCCCCTCTCGATAGACGTGATACCGATGATGTGATCGTTGACACTGATGAAGACTCAATGTTATCTTCAGAAGTGCCAGGCAAGCAAAACCCCCTTGTTCATTCCGATACAATCCTACTCTCTCGCCCCTGCTCTCTTTTACTGCATTAGGACAATAACGATTCAACTGTTACTTGCTGCGGTAGCTGAACCCCTTTATCGTCTGCATGACCTGTCATTCCACAGTAAATAGATGAAACCCACTAGCATGAGTAGGAGTTGTTTGAGCCCTGTTGTGCCTACTCATTCTTGCTTGTTTGTCATGCCTGCTACTGCTTAGAGTTGTGTCAGGTCTGATTTATCCGGGATGAATCAGAGGTGTGTGAACATGTCCTACTGTGTGTGAGCTAAGTGTGTGAACACGATTTGGTAAAAGGTGTCGGTGAGAGGCCATGTAGGAGTACATGGTGGGTTGTCTCATTGTAGCCGTCCTCAGGAACTGAGTTCTGTGTTTGTGATCCATGATTCAGTTACTACCATACATTGGGCCCTGAAATATGACCCCGCTCGACTTCTTATTCACCCTCGTCCTCTGTCCAGGAGTTGCAAGTAGTTTCTGGTGTTTGTAGTATGCTGGAGGCCGTGGACAGCGCTGACCGGAGGGGTGGGCTGTGATGCGGTAGGCACGTGGCCGGGTATACTGGGCGCCCGTTTGGTGTCACGGAACCCTGTTCACATCGTTTGGGGCTGTGAGCGAAACTCCGGCCGGATCTCCTCATGGATGGAACCCGAATAGGCGATAAACCTGGACTAGAGACTTGAGTGTTTAGGTAGGTCGTGGTCTACACCCACGTCGGCTTTCGCTTGAAGTCTGCCGAGCACATGTCGTGTGCAGACGCTAAGTGGTGGAAACATGTATGAAGAAGTACACCCCTGCAGGGTTAACATCATCTATTCGAATAGCCGTGTCCGCGGAAAAGGACTTCTGGGTTGCTTATATCAGTTCATAGACAAGTGAAAGTGGATACTCTAAAATACGCAAGATAAGCGTGAGTGCTATGGATGGCGTTCTCGTAGGGAGACGTGAGCGGATCCATAGTGGTGTATTGATATGGTGAATATGTGGACTCGTGTGCGCCACCTCAAAAAGTTACTCGCAGTCGTAGTTCAGGATAGCCACCGAGTCAAAGCTGGCTTGCTGCAGTTAAACCCTACCATCCCCTTTGTTGATAATGATGCATATGTAGATAGTTCTGATGTAAGTCTTGCTGGGTACATTTGTACTCACGTTTGCCTATTTTATGTTTTGCAGAGAGACTTCGGTCTCGCTAGTAGTTTCACGTGGACTTCGACGTTTAGCTTGATACCTCAGCTACGATCTTGTGCCCTCGGCAGGATCTGATAGATAGTCAGGCTTCTCAGCCTTTTTCATTTATAGATGTCTGTACTCAGACATGATAGCTTCCGCTTGTGCTTTGATTTGTATGCTCTGAATGTTGGGTCATGAGACCCCTGTTTGTAATATCTCGCTCCTCGGAGCCTATTGAATAAACTACTTGAGTCGTAGAGTCATTTTGTGATGCCATGTTGTATTGCACATATCGAGCATATTGTGTGTATGTTATTGAAATGCTTGGTATGTGTGGGATCTGACTATCTAGTTGTTTATCTTTAGTAGCCTCTCTTACCGGGAAATGTCTCCTAGTGTTACCGCTGAGCCATGGTAGCTTGCTACTGCTCTGGAACACTTAGGCTGGCCGGCATGTGTCCTTCTTCGTTCCTGTGTCTGTCCCTTCGGGGAAATGTCACGCTTTGAGTACCGGAGTCCTGTTAGCCCGCTACAGCCCGGTTTACCGGAGTCCCGCTAGCCCAGTGCTACAGCCCGGACCCACTTGCTGATGACCGACACGTTCGAAGCTGGGTCATGGATGCCTGTCCCTGTAAGTCTGTGCCACTTTGGGTTTACGACTAGTCATGTCAGCCCGGGCTCTTTATCATATGGATGCTAGCGACACTATCATATACGTGAGCCAAAAGGCGCAAACGGTCCCGGGAAAAGGTAAGACGACACCCGTGGGGATACCGTGCGTGAGGCCGCAAAGTGATATGAGGTGTTACCAGCTAGATCGATGTGACATCGAGTCGGGGTCCTGACAGCGTTGGCATCAGAGCCGGACTGCCTGTAGGTTCTCCAAGCCAAACTGGTCGATGTTGAGTCTAGAAATTCTTTAGTTATATGTAGGGGAATTGTTTGTGGGTTGGAACGTAAGGCTCTTTTTTTACTCCTTATACCTTATGACATTCTGATCTGAGTCAGTCCATTCTTCCACCCCAGCTCGTATCCGAGCCCACTGACGTGCTCATCGTGATCTCAGGAGTCCGTAGCACGCCCCAGCTCCTCCTGCCGTGCTTCCTAACCCCGACCCCGAGATTGCCCGAACTCCGGCAGCCGCAAAGGAGCTCGCCGCCGGCAGCTCCGGCCACCCCAGCTGCTGTCACTTACCTCTTTAGATGCGCCTTCCTCCCAGGAACCCGTAGGAGCAAACCGCACGTCAAATGGTGCTCCGTAGCGAGCGCACGGCGCACCTCCGCTGTCGGCCGTGGTCGTCGCCGGCGACACTCCGGCGACTGCCGACGTGGCACGCCTAATTAGCACTAATGACGCTCTAAACACCCCCCCACAGCCACTGACAGTGGGCCCCGTAGTGGGTCAAAGCCCGGGTCAACGCGGGATTAGCCCCTGTGTCACTGACGTGTGGACCCCACACGTCAGGTTTGACCTGGACCGCCCGTTGACCTGCTGAGGTCAGCATGAGGTCATGCTGACGCCATAATTCATTTTCTGGAATTATTTTAATTCTAAATATTCAGGAAATTCCAGAAAATGCCTAAAACTTCTAAAAATCATAGAAAATTAACCGTAACTCCAAATTAAATAAATTATATATGAAAAATTATCAGAAAAATTCAAGGAATCCATCTGTACCATTTTCATGCATGTTAGAACAACTTATCACTACTGTTTAGGACAAATGAAGTGAATGACATTTAAATAACCCCATATGGAGTTTGAATTTGAATTTTGGATTCAAACCAACTTCATTTAATCTGGTTTTAGGTGCATTAGCCCAAAACACATTCATATTGCCATGTCATAGCATGCATCATATTGTGCATTGCATTGATCGTGTCTTTTCTGTATTTGCCGGTAATTGTCCCCTCTCGATAGACGTGACACCGATGATGCGATCGTTGACACTGACGAAGACTCAATGTTATCTTCAGAAGTGCCAGGCAAGCAAAACCCCCTTGTTCATTCCGATAAAATCCCACTCTCTCGCTCCTGCTCTCTTTTTACTGCATTAGGACAACACCGAATCATCTGTTACATGCTGCGGTAGTTGAACCCCTTTATCCTCTGCATGACCTGTCATTGCCACAGTAAATAGATGAAACCCACTAGCATGAGTAGGAGTTGTTTGAGCCCTGTTGTGCCTACTCATTCATGCTTGTTTGTCATGCCTGCTATTGCTTAGAGTCGAGTCAGGTCTGATTCATCGGGGATGAATCAGAGGTGTGTGAACATGTCCTACTGTGTGTGAGCTAAGTGTGTGAACACGATTTGGTAAAGGTAGCGGTGAGAGGCCATGTAGGAGTACATGGTGGGTTGTCTCATTGTAGCCGTCCTCAGGAACTGAGTTCTGTGTTTGTGATCCATGATTCAGCTACTACCATACATTGGGCCCTGAAATATGACCCCGCTCGACTTCTTATTCACCCTTGTCCTCTGTCCAGGAGTTGCAAGTAGTTTCTGGTGTTTGTAGTATGCTGGAGGCCGTGGACAGCGCTGACCGTAGGGGTGGGCTGTGATGCGGTAGGCACGTGGCCGGGTATACCGGGCACCCGTTTGGTGTCACGGAACCCTGTTCACATCGTTTGGGGCTGTGAGCGAAACTCCGGCCGGATCTCCTCATGGATGGAACCCGAATAGGCGATAAACCTGGACTAGAGACTTAGGTGTTTAGGTAGGTCGTGGTCTACACCCACGTCGGCTTTCGCTTGAAGTCTGCCGAGCACATGTCGTGTGCAGACGCTAAGTGGTGGAAACATGTATGAAGAAGTACACCCCTGCAGGGTTAATATCATCTATTCGAATAGCCGTGTCCACGGAAAAGGACTTCTGGGTTGCTTATATCAGTTCATAGACAAGTGAAAGTGGATACTCTAAAATACGCAAGATAAGCGTGAGTGCTATGGATGGCGTTCTCGTAGGGAGACGGGAGCGGATCCATAGTGGTGTATTGATATGGTGAATATGTGGACTCGTGTGCGCCACCTCAAAAGAGTTACATTGCAGTCGTAGTTTAGGATAGCCACCGAGTCAAAGCTGGCTTGCTGCAGTTAAACCCCACCACCCCTTTGTTGATAATGATGCATATGTAGTTAGTTCTGATGTAAGTCTTGCTGGGTACATTTGTACTCACGTTTGCCTATTTTATGTTTTTGCAGAGAGACTTCAGTCTCACTAGTAGTTCCACGTGGACTTCGACGTTTAGCTTGTTACCTCAGCTACGATCTTGTGCCCTCGGCAGGATCTGATAGATAGTCAGGCTTCTCAGCCTTTTTCATTTATAGACGTCTGTACCCAGACATGATAGCTTTCGCTTGTGCTTTGATTTGTATGCTCTGAATGTTGGGTCATGAGACCCCTGTTTGTAATATCTCGCTCCTCGGAGCCTATTGAATAAACTACTTGAGTAGTAGAGTCATTTTGTGATGCCATGTTGTATTGCACATATCGAGCATATTGTGTGTATGTTATTGAAATGCTTGGTATGTGTGGGATCTGACCATCTAGTTGTTTATCTTTAGTAGCCTCTCTTACCGGGAAATGTCTCCTAGTGTTTCCACTGAGCCATGGTAGCTTGCTACTGCTCCGGAACACTTAGGCTGGCCGGCATGTGTCCTTCTTCGTTCCTGTGTCTTCCCTTCGGGGAAATGTCACGCTTTGAGTACCGGAGTCCTGTTAGCCCGCTACAGCCCGGTTTACCGGAGTCCTGCTAGCCCAGTGCTACAGCCCGGACCCACTTGCTGATGACCGACACGTTCGAAGCTGGGTCATGGATGCCTGTCCCTGTAAGTCTGTGCCACTTTGGGTTTACGACTAGTCATGTCAGCCCAGGCTCCTTATCATATGGATGCTAGCGACACTATCATATACGTGAGCCAAAAGGCGCAAACGGTCCCGGGCAAAGGTAAGGCGACACCCGTGGGGATACCGTGCGTGAGGCCGCAAAGTGATATGAGGTGTTACCGGCTAGATCGATGTGACATCGAGTCGGGGTCCTGACAGCGTTGGTATCAGAGCTTGACTGCCTGTAGGATTACCAAGCCAAACTGGTCGAAGTTGAGTTTAGAAATTCTTTAGTTATATAAGGGAATTGATTGTGGGATGGAACGTAAGGCTCTTTTTACTCCTTATACTGTATGCCCTTCTGATCTGAGTCATCATCTTATCTTCTACGGGGGTTAAGGAACTAGGTCTTCTCATCTATCTATCAGGATGACGTGTTACTAATCAGTAGACTTATAAGATTGTTGATTCAAGCCTCAGTTCAGCTCCTATTACTTCCGTATGTTAACTGTTGATCTCGAAACCTTGATATTGTGCTTCTGAGTGGTTATGCCACCATTTTTGTGAATGTCTCAAATCTTTTCTAAGCATTTACAGCCGTTATGCTGTCCGAGTCATCCCAGGTTTCCAAACAGTCTGATGCATTTGCAAATCCCTTCCTCCTGTTTCCGATGTGCCTTTGGTCAGATTAATCACACAAATTGTTGAGTTGAGGTACTCTACTGCCTCAACCTTTATGTTAGAGTTATTATAATGACCTTAGGTGTCTCAGGGGATCATCTAGTAGCCTAGCCATGATTTATGCTCCAGTGTGATGACTCTGGCCGTCATTATCGAAAGCATCCCGTGATGCCATCTAGTAGTAGGTATTCTATCCCTGGGTTTTGAACCCGAGATTCACTCTACTTACTTCATGTCGGTAGTAATTGCTAGCTCCCTTAGGTTATTAGTAACCTTTGCGATAGTCCTTGAAGCCCGTGGTATCTTCTTCTTCCAGGTACCATGAACTACTTATGGCAGAAGTTCCTCGTTGAACTGAAATATCACAACAGGATTATTCTTGAGGAGTTCTCCATTCATAAATCGTGACTCTGCCAGTTCTACCTTTCTGCATGGGTTATCCGGAAGAAATATGTTGAACTTGGTTCGACATACTAATCTATGCATCCACAACTCAGAAAGTTATATGTTCCTTTGAGTTGTTCTCTTTAGTTGCATTCTGACCCTCGTCTATCAATTGATATCAAGAGTATGCATGCATTCGTTTATCGATGCCTATTACTCTTGTGATCCGTCAAGCCATTCTATTGCAGAATGACTAGGAGAAACAAACTCCAGTACCTCATCCATATTTAGGATTGGGTCAAAGTAGTTGTATTCCGCAGATCAAATGCCAATCCAGCTTTTGGTTCTGCTCTACCTTGGAGTATTACATATTTTATATCGAGATTATTATAGGAATTGCACACCATCCCATGAACTCTTGGTACAGTGATACTTCTTGCCATCACTGTTCATTCCTCGGCCCTCGTGTTGATGCAACCGGAATACCGACAAATGAATTGTGATGTGTGAAATCAATACTGCTAGCAACTCTGTTGCTTGGTAGTTAAAGGATAATAATTTCATTCTTAGTATGTTGGTTTTCGAATCATCATTCTAAGGTTGATCATGCTACCTAGTCCTTGTTCTCAGTGCCCTCCTCGATCGATGAGTTAGGATTATTCCAAATTCTTGCTCTATTGATCATATCGTCTTGCCCTGAAAAGCAAGATTGTTCTCGAGCTTAGTAACATACTGGTGCCTCGTGATTCTCTGAATATCTTCTCAGAAGTATTACCAGGTTGTCACCTGACCGCTATGTTGAGCTCGTGATCAAGTTGGTTTTTTGTGAACCATCCTTCTCCAAGAATCTGTGTTGGATATCCCTGAGCTAGTTGGTTAAGTTAGACAACGACTTGGAGAGTTGGAAGATAAAAGCTTGTCTGACTTAGTTCGTTCCAAAGGGATATTCTTGTGTAGTGTGTGTTGAAGAAAGATGATATCTTCATCGATTGGTCCCTGTGATCAGTTGCTGGACCTATTGTCTTATCAATCCTTTGATTTGAGTGTGGGCTATCGTCAAATCAAATCAGTACCAACGAGGCTCGTAATGTTGTCTTACTCGTGGTTGATCCCTCGAGCATACACCCCTACATCTTTGGTCTGACCAATGCTATCACTTGTTCACTTAACTATGGAATTCCTTATAAAAGGAAACCCGGATGAATTGTTGTTGAGCCCATTGACAACATCCTTATTCCCTCCATGATTTTGTTGAACATTAAGTTAGTGTTGGAAACTTTTGAAAGCATTTCTTCATGCTAGTTCATGGAGCAAATGTTCGGATGTAAGAAGTGACTTCCTCCAGTCCATGTGCATTTGATGCAAGTTGCCGCCGTGGATCCGAGAAAGTCAATGTTGTTTCCTTTGGAATCATCCCAAGTCAGTCATGCATACGTGCGAAGTATTCTGTGGTCTGGAGATTTGCAACCTCCATTCTATATGTATATCCTAGCACACCAAGCCACTGATTGAGTTGTTCAAAGATAAAGGAGTCTGTCCAAGGTGAACTCTTTGGATTTCCACGCGTGGAGACTTCGATGTCCTTAATGATGGTTTCCCCTCCTGAACTCGGTAGTGTTTTATTATAAGACTACCACGTGGTCATGTTTGTCTGGGACAGCGTGTTCACATGTTGTAGCAGAACCAGCTCATGTTTTGGAGCTTACTATCGTAGCTCACTCCCCGAGAATCCCGCAACATTATCTCATCGATTTGCGTTGCAAACTTTCATTTTTCTTTCTAAACTTGATGAGTCTGGGATATCCTGACACCAACCAGATCTGAATCTCAGGCAGATATGATGGTTTGGAACATTTCCCAAGAACTATAATATTGGTTCCTCGATAACCGGTAAAGTGGATGTCGAGGCCAGCACCACCCAGCCGAGAGACCTATTATTGTAGTATCTTGATTAAAGAAGTTGGCCACCTCCCTATAAGGATTTCGTAGGGTTTACCTCCCTAGTTGTTCCTTATGGATTCTTGTGTTCCCGAAGTCTGACCTTTTACTTGATGTTCTAGATATCAAACCATATCTATGAATGGGTTACACTAGCACATCAAGGAGAACATTAGAAGCGGAGTGCTAAATGTCTCTCGGTCGATCATCCAGATTTTATTTCCTTGGCCCCGCCAAGGGTGAAATCTGAGAAGGTGTTATCTTCCTTTGCATCTGCATCCTCCATCACCATTCATCATGGTAGTAAGTTGTGTTATCGGACCCTTGACACGGATGTTGGTAAAACCTTGATGATTATGGAATTGCTCAAGTTCTTGAGAGCACGCACAAGCGTTAGATGTTATCGCCGGCACTAACCGGGATTGCTCCTAGTCCCTTCGGTTATGCTATAACCACTCCAACAGTGAATTCACTCCTTATTGTTGGGTTCTTCCCCAGTTACCAGAATCATTCCCAGCATTTGCATTTTGTTCCCAGCTCGCACCGCCAATGTGCCATTCTACCACGGATCTCTTCCATTTCCGGTGGTAAGCAAATTCATCCATTACGTTGTCTTCAACAAGGTAATCCACATCATCCAAGTTTGAGTATGCCATTCTACCGACCCCCGCCAATCGATTGCTGAGATTTGCCTTAGGCTGATATAGAGAGTCTCAATGATCTCTATATCAAAGGTAATTCTTTTTGCCACTTAAGGGGATAATCTACGATTCACCCTCCTCCAGGATGTTTCGTCGTGGTATCATGGCAATTCAACCCCTCGCTACGTCGACAATCGTTTACCACCTTCTTAAGTGTGGAATTATTGTCCACCTAGTGCACCTTCGTCATCCGTCTCCTTCCACCCCTCTGGATGTGTGCTCGTGTCTCAACCCGAGAGATGGTCCTATGTCTCGTTCCGTGAGTTGTTCGATCTTCGAGAAGATCGACCCTGCTAGAGTCCCCTTCTTTCCTCCATGTCATGTTGACAGGATTTCTCAAGGCAAGACTTCAAGACAATGATGGTGAATGAATCAACGTTCAACTGAAGTGCACCCTGGATCGTGAAGATTATACTAGTTGCGTTTCCCCTTCACCTTACCCTACGCTTGAATCTCGAGACGAGATTCTTGTTTAGTGGGGGTGAGTTGTCACATCCCTAGCTTCTGGCATTGCTCTAGGCTAGCTTCATGTGTGCATCATGTCTATATTTTTTGAAACTTGAATTGAGGAATATTGGAAGCCTCAAAACCCTAAATAAAAGAGGGGCAAAAACCCCTAAAATCTCATTCATTGTTCCAAAATGCTCCTCTTAGATGTTTAATATTTTTGGCAAGGGTTTTGATCTAAACCAAAAATAATGAACATTTTAAAAGGATTTATTTTTGGGACTTTGAATTTAAATCATTAGCTATTTGAATTTGAATTATATTCATATAATTAGAATATAATTTAAAATACCCCTGAAATATTTTATGAGCTTTGGAAAAGTCCATCTAGCAATATAAAAATATTCAGAGGAGCTTTGGCATTGTTTGAATTATTATTTTTAATTCAAACAGTGGCAAAAGAATTAATTAAAAGAAAAACAGAACAGAAATAAAAAAAAGAGAGAAGAAGTACCTGGCCTCACCGTGCAGCCCAGCCGGCCCAGCTCCCCCACCAGCGCGGCCCAGCCCACCTTCCCCCCCTTGTCCTCTTCTTCCTCTGCCAGAAGGCAGAGGCGAGGCGTGGCGC
>NC_057810.1:416192741-416260718 GCF_018294505.1 Triticum aestivum
CCCGGCCACCTCCTGCTTCGCGCTGGAGGCCGCCCTTCGTCCTAATTCGCGCCACGACGACGCCCCGTGTCCCCTCTCTCCTTTCCCTCACTCGCTGCATCCCCTCTCCCTCTTCTGTCTCTCTCCCTCGCTCATCCCCGGATGCACCGAGACCGCCGACGAGTACCACTGGAGCCACCAGCATCCCCACGCCCAGCCAGTTAGGCCACAAGCTCCGCCTTGGATCCGGGAAGCTCTACCACGACGCACGCGACGCCGGGTGCCCTGAAGCCACGCCATCACCGCCATCTTCATCGCCACGGCCGGCGATCGCCGCCGTTCGATTCGTAGCACCGAAGACGTCCCCGAGCTCGCCGAGGCCACCACTGCACCCGCTGTGAGCTCCTGTGTTGATTTCCCCTCTTCCCGTGCCCCACCTCCCTCTCTAGCTAGCCCCACCACTTGCCCAAGAATCTCTCGCCGCCGGCCATGGCGTGGCCATGGCCACAGTCACCCCAGCTCGTATCCGAGGCCACGGTCGTGCTCATCGTGATCTCGGGAGTCCGTAGCACGCCCCAGCCCCTCCTGCCGTGCTCCCTAACCCCGACCCCAGGATTGCCCGAGCTGCTGCCGCCGCCAAACCTCGTCGCCGACCACTTTTCCGGCCACCCCAGCACCTGTCACCGCCACCACTAGACGCGCGCCACTGCGCGCGTTCGAATGCAACAAACCGCGGCCGAAATGATGCCATGTGGCTCGTTTCCGAGCCCTCCGCCGCGTCTGGACCCGATGACCGGCGTGGGTTGACCCACTGCCGGGTTTGACCCCCCCCTCTCTCTCACTGACCTGCGGGCCCCGCCCGGCTAATTAGGCTAGGATTAGTGTTAACTAAATATTAGTTAGTTTAATAGACACTGACATGTGGGCCCTAGTATCTTAATCCTTAATTAAACTAAAATAAACCCCCCCTGACGCTGACCAGTGGGCCCGACCCCCCCCCCCTAACCTTTTAATTAAACTAAATAAACCCCTGTTAACCCCCTGTCACTGACGTGTGGGTCCCACACGTCAGGTTTGACTCTGGGCGGCCCTGTTGACCTGCTGACGTCATGATGATGTCAGGCTGACGCAATAAACCATTTTCTGGATTTATTATAATTCAGGAAATTCCAGAAAATTGTAAAAACTTCTAAAATTCATAGAAAATTAACCGTAACTCCAAATTAAATAATTTATATATGAAAAATTATCAGAAAAATTCAAGGAATCCATCTGTACCATTTTCATGCATGTTAGAACAACTTATCACTACTGTTTAGAGCAAATGAAGTGAATGACATTTAAATAATCACATATGGAGTTTGAATTTGAATCTTGTATTCAAACCAACTTCATTTAATCTGTTGCTAGTCGCATTAGCCCAAAACACATTCATATTGCCATGTCATAGCATGCATCATATTGTGCATTGCATTGATTGTATTTCTTCTTTGTTGCCGGTATTTGTGCCCTCTCGATAGACGTGATACCGATGATGTGATCGTTGACACTGATGAAGACTCAATGTTATCTTCAGAAGTGCCAGGCAAGCAAAACCCCCTTGTTCATTCCGATACAATCCTACTCTCTCGCCCCTGCTCTCTTTTACTGCATTAGGACAATAACGATTCAACTGTTACTTGCTGCGGTAGCTGAACCCCTTTATCCTCTGCATGACCTGTCATTCCACAGTAAATAGATGAAACCCACTAGCATGAGTAGGAGTTGTTTGAGCCCTGTTGTGCCTACTCATTCTTGCTTGTTTGTCATGCCTGCTACTGCTTAGAGTTGTGTCAGGTCTGATTTATCCGGGATGAATCAGAGGTGTGTGAACATGTCCTACTGTGTGTGAGGTAAGTGTGTGAACACGATTTGGTAAAAGGTGTCGGTGAGAGGCCATGTAGGAGTACATGGTGGGTTGTCTCATTGTAGCCGTCCTCAGGAACTGAGTTCTGTGTTTGTGATCCATGATTCAGTTACTACCATACATTGGGCCCTGAAATATGACCCCGCTCGACTTCTTATTCACCCTCGTCCTCTGTCCAGGAGTTGCAAGTAGTTTCTGGTGTTTGTAGTATGCTGGAGGCCGTGGACAGCGCTGACCGGAGGGGTGGGCTGTGATGCGGTAGGCACGTGGCCGGGTATACCGGGCGCCCGTTTGGTGTCACGGAACCCTGTTCACATCGTTTGGGGCTGTGAGCGAAACTCCGGCCGGATCTCCTCATGGATGGAACCCGAATAGGCGATAAACCTGGACTAGAGACTTGAGTGTTTAGGTAGGTCGTGGTCTACACCCACGTCGGCTTTCGCTTGAAGTCTGCCGAGCACATGTCGTGTGCAGACGCTAAGTGGTGGAAACATGTATGAAGAAGTACACCCCTGCAGGGTTAACATCATCTATTCGAATAGCCGTGTCCGCGGTAAAGGACTTCTGGATTGCTTATATCAGTTCATAGACAAGTGAAAGTGGATACTCTAAAATACGCAAGATAAGCGTGAGTGCTATGGATGGCGTTCTCGTAGGGAGACGGGAGCGGATCCATAGTGGTGTATTGATATGGTGAATATGTGGACTCGTGTGCGCCACCTCAAAAGAGTCGCTTGCAGTCGTAGTTTAGGATAGCCACCGAGTCAAAGCTGGCTTGCTGCAGTTAAACCCCACCACCCCTTTGTTGATAATGATGCATATGTAGATAGTTCTGATGTAAGTCTTGCTGGGTACATTTGTACTCACGTTTGCCTATTTTATGTTTTGCAGAGAGACTTCGGTCTCGCTAGTAGTTTCACGTGGACTTCGACGTTTAGCTTGATACCTCAGCTACGATCTTGTGCCCCGGCAGGATCTGATAGATAGTCAGGCTTCTCAGCCTTTTTCATTTATAGATGTCTGTACTCAGACATGATAGCTTCCGCTTGTGCTTTGACTTGTATGCTCTGAGTGTTGGGTCATGAGACCCATGTTTGTAATATCTCGCTCCTCGGAGCCTAATGAATAAAGTACTTGTGTCGTAGAGTCATGTTGTGATGCTTCGTTGTATTTGCACATATCGAGCATATTGTGTGTGTGATTGAAATGCTTGGTATGTGTGGGATCTGACCATCTAGTTGTTTATCTTTAGTAGCCTCTCTTACCGGGAAATGTCTCCTAGTGTTTCCACTGAGCCATGGTAGCTTGCTACTGCTCCGGAACACTTAGGCTGGCCGGCATGTGTCCTTCTTCGTTCCTGTGTCTGTCCCTTCGGGGAAATGTCACGCTTTGAGTACCGGAGTCCTGTTAGCCCGCTACAGCCCGGTTTACCGGAGTCCTGCTAGCCCAGTGCTACAGCCCGGACCCACTTGCTGATGACCGACACGTTCGAAGCTGGGTCATGGATGCCTGTCCCTGTAAGTCTGTGCCACTTTGGGTTTACGACTAGTCATGTCAGCCCGGGCTCCTTATCATATGGATGCTAGCGACACTATCATATACGTGAGCCAAAAGGCGCAAACGGTCCCGGGCAAAGGTAAGGCGACACCCGTGGGGATACCGTGCGTGAGGCCGCAAAGTGATATGAGGTGTTACCGGCTAGATCGATGTGACATCGAGTCGGGGTCCTGACATAAAGGGTGGAAGGCTCGGCCTTATGCCTGGTGTTTTGTTCCACTCTTGCCACCCTAGTTTGCGTCATACCGGTGTTATGTTCCTTGATTTTGCATTCCTTACGCGGTTGGGTGATTTATGGGACCCCCTTGACAGTTTGCTTTGAATAAAACTCCTCCAGCAAGGCCCAACCTTGGTTTTACCATTTGCCACCTAAGCCTTTTTCCCTTGGGTTTTCGCGAGCCCGAGGGTCATCTTTATTTACCCCCCCCCCCGGGCCAGTGCTCCTCCGAGTGTTGGTCCAAACTAGAGCACCGTGCGGGACGGTCCCTTGGCAACTTGGGTTATGTTGGTACCTGTACGCTTCGCTTATCCGGTGTGCCCTGAGAACGAGATATGTGCAGCTCCTATCGGGATTTGTCGGCACAGTTGGGTGGTCTTGCTGGTCTTGTTTTACCATTTTCGAAATGTCTTGCGAACCGGGATTCCGAGGCTGATCGGGTCTTCCCGGGGGAAGGTATATCCTTCGTTGACCGTGAGAGCTTGTGATGGGCTAAGTTGGGACACCCCTATAGGGTATTATCTTTTGAAAGCCGTGCCCGCGGTTATGAGGAAGATGTGAATTTGTTAATGTCCGGTTGTAGAGAACTTGAAACTTGACTTAATTAAAATGCATCAACCGCGTGTGTAGCCGTGATGGTCTCTTCTCGGCGGAGTTCAGGAAGTGAACACTGTTTGGGTTATGTATGAACGTAAGTAGTTTTAGGATCACTTCTTGATCACTTCTAGCTTCTCGACCGATGCGTTGCTTCTCTTCTCGCTCTCACTTGCGTATGTTAGCCACCATATATGCTTAGTGCTTGCTGCAGTTCCACTATATTACCCCTTTTCCTACCTTGAGCTTAAATAGCCTTGATCTCGCGGGTGTGAGATTGCTGAGTCCCCGTGGCTCACATATTCTACCAAAACAGATGCAGGTGTTGAGGATACCAGCGCAAGTGGCGCAACCGAGCTCAAGTGGGAGTTTGACGAGGACCTTGGTCGTTACTACGTTTCGTTTCCTGATGATCAGTAGAGGGGCCCAGTTGGGACGATCAGGGATCTAGCATTTGGGGTTGTATTCTTTTCATTTGAATTTGACCGTAGCCGGTCTATGAGTGTATCTTGAAAGATGTATGGATTAATTTATGTATTGTGTGAAGTGGCGATTGTAAGCCAACTCTCTTTATCCCATTCTTGTTCATTACATGGGATTGTGTGAAGATGACCCTTCTTGCAACAAAACCACCATGCGGTTATGCCTCTAAGTTGTGCTTCGACACGTGGGAGATATAGCCGCATCGTGGGCATTACAGTACCGGCCCCAATGCCGCTAACAAAAAGAGGAAGCATAAGAAGCAGAGGATACAAAAACCTAACAAACTAGGGATTGGACGACTTGTGATCACAAAGATGGCACCTGGCAAGTTTGAGCCGTTAGAGCCGGAAGAACCTCGCAAGTGCTATGGGAACCAAGTAGGATGCATCCTACGGGAATGCGCGAGCATCAACGACGATGACTTAAGGAGTAAAGAATATTTGACGCAGTTGCTCCTAACGAAGTTGCACCAGAGATTCAAGTTCCCCGACCGGGATGATTACATAGAACAACTGTGGGATGATCCAAAGATGAAAAAGATTAACAATCACACCATGGGCATGTTCAGCAATGATTTGGCCTCCTGGAAAGGGAGGGTGAAACGAGCTATTGAGGCTGATGAACCCCTGTCCAAGATTCTGGAGGAAAATTCGACACTTATGGAAGAGGAGTTCGAAAAGTTCAAGGACACTTGCGCTACCGAGGCAGCCAAGGCTAAGGCTGCGAAATTCAAGAGCCCTCAGCAAAGGAACACGAGGAAGCATATCCTCGGTAGCCGTGGCTACCTCGGTAAAAGGCCCATATGGGATAAGGAGGACGCAGAACGTGAAGCCGCGGGTCTCCCAGACCCCTTTGCGAAGTTCACCAACCCCTTGGATTGTGACCTCATCAGGGCCGCTACAAGTGGGACAAGGAGAAAAAGGTTTTTTACACGGACAAGATCACGAGGAAATTGATTAGACTATTGGAGAAGCAACACCAGCTTGCAGCCGAAAGCCCTACTTCTCCGATGAGGCCCAAGTGGGACAGCCCTCTCAACCGGGCCTTGAACGAACTTAAGGGACTCCCTTTGGACCAGCGGCCGCAATATGGTCGTGTGCACGACGCTGGAGACGATGCCACGTGGAAGGTGTTTTACAACGAGGGCCCAGAGGCTAAGAAGCAGAAAAAGAAGTTTAGTCAGGCGGACATCGACGCGAAAGTGAAGCTTGCGGTCGAGAAAAAAGTAGTTGAGGACGCGAAAACGCAGCCGAGGACAAGTATGAGTTGCTACAGCAGGCAGTCAGTACAGCTGTAACTGCCTGCAGAAATGATTTCGCTACTAACTTGGTTCCAGTTATCATCAACTAGGCGAAGGAAAATCCAGACAAGACGGTACATGATTTCCCGTTGCCCAGTTTCGTTGGGAGCAACTCCATGAACAACAACACCATCGCACCATCACTTGCTCACGCAACCGGGCCTCCTCTCGCAGCCGCTCCCGCTCATAGCAGCCTGTCCTCAGTCTCAGGCACGCTAGGTGGGCCTTCGTCTTTGGCTGAGCTCGACGCCATAACGGTAATTACATGTCGCACCAACATATATATATATATATATATATAATATTCCATTTTTGTTGCCTTTCGGTTGTTTTACGGCACAGACATATGTGTTTGCAGGCGAAAGAAACCCCGTGCACCATACTCTACTTGATCAAAGGTCAGAAGGTGGACGTGGGAAAGGGGATGATAATGGACCCCTCTCACGCACGTTCCACAACCAGCCGATCCCCGCTGGGCACTTCAGGGTTAGCTTGACCAGTGTGAAATCAGGGCACGAGGATTTGCCTCCTCTAGTACAACATGTGGGAGCGGATGACGAGAGCCCTCCGCGGATTGGAAGCTGCAAGAATTGGGTGCTGCTATGGCCGAAGAATCTTATTCGTCTAGAGCCGGCCGACAGCACACCAATAACTACCACACATCAACAAGCATGTGCGGGGACCACCCCCCCGCCTACGCAATTACCAGCTCCTGTAGTGTCGGGTGAGAGCGGCGGACGACATGATGAAGGGGGTGCAATAGTTTTTCTAACAAGGCGGCTTGATTTTACTATCGTCCGCCTTTTTGCGCTACATATGACCTCCGTCGTGAAGAGTGAAGAAGTCTCGCAAATCTGTGTGGCGGATCCGTACTACATGCACGAGTCTTTCTTGAGTCTCGGCGACTTTGAGCGTGAAACTGCTAGGGAGTACCTCCAAAACTTCATTGTTCAGAATAAGGACCGGGAAATTGTCCTCGT
Source organism: Triticum aestivum (assembly GCF_018294505.1). NCBI lineage: Eukaryota > Viridiplantae > Streptophyta > Magnoliopsida > Poales > Poaceae > Triticum > Triticum aestivum. Next base: position 416,199,758 of record NC_057810.1, read on the forward strand.
GCCTTATCATCCGAAGTAAGTCAGTTCCGGACAACCCTTTCATACATTTCAATCATTCCTTCTCTCTCATATGGGGAATAATTTGAGGTGTCTTTTCCCCGCAGCAATGGGCGCGCCATCCTTATCGTTCTTTACCCGCAAGTCTCCCACGCCGTGTATTTTGACCCTTCCAGAGACTACGAGAAAAAAGACTACACCCACATAATGAATATTCTAGATGATGCTCTCCAAGGCTTCAGCTTTAGAGGTGGCCACGTGCAGATCAAGAAACAAAGGAACAAGATGATGGGTTTTGCGCATAAAACTAACTTCTCCTGCATCCATGTCCCAAAACCAAGCAAGAAGGATGGATTCTACATCGTCCATCTCATGATTCAGTTCAACACGGATCACCAAAAGCTTCGCATTAATAGCAGAAATGATGATCATATCTACAAGTGGCTAGAATCTCATGGAGAAGCGGATTATAAACTTAGAGATGACTTCTTTTGCATCCAAAGCAACATTGCGACGATCATCATGAAAGAAGTCGTCGATGAGAAGGGGATGTTCCACCATGGCCCTATATCGCGAGCTGACGTCCGAACTCGCATAGGCATGCAACGTCTAGACCTCACGCCGTTCAAGAAGCTAGGGTTCATCCTCGATGATATGCAAGGATGGAACTTCCAGTGATTTATGATGCCGATGATGATGATATGTGTCGGTTGAACTTGTATATTTTTTCTAGCGATGAAACTTTGTGACGTCCACGGTCCCTGCCGAACTTGCGTAACGCTACTTTGTTAGTTTGCGTACGATGACCTACGTACCTCTAGTTAATTAATTTGCGTACTGTATGTTGCATCTAGTTGCTAACCCTTTCTTTTTCGGTGTTGCTCTAGTATATTTTGTTGCATATATATGATTGTACATCCTCTTCATGAACATGCATCTCTAACAGGTACCTAGTTTCTTGATGGCGAGATGGAATTGCTATGTCGTGTACAAAGGGAAGGTTCCGGGGGTGTACAACGAGTGACATGAGTGTCAGGCGCAAGTGAATGGGTTCACGGGCGCCAGCCATAAAGGCTTCAAAAGCAGACAAGAAGGAGAAGCTAGTTACTTGAGGTTCACGCTAGCGCGAGAGAGGACTCGTAACCGCCACCTCATGTACTGCATAGTTCCGCTCCCACTCATATTGATAGCACTTCTTGCGTATACCTTTGTTTAGATGGATGACGTTGTTGTAGTTGCAAGTATTCGAGACTTGCATGTATCGCTATTTTCGAGATGATGACAAGATATCACTTTGTGTTGGATGATGATTATGATGAGACTATTTGTATGTACATGCTATGATTACATTTGTGGTCTCATAGGCATTTGTATGTGTATCATGATGACATTTCTATGTGCTAAAGATTCTTCTATAAAGCCTGTTCAAATACTGTCACACCCTAGCTAGTCATGCATCAGAGTGTGTGCATCATGTTTAAAATTCCATTTAATTTGAAATGGGGATTTGTGAAACCCTCAGAATCATTTTTGAAAATGATCCAAATAAAAATTTCTCCAAAAGGGTCCAAGAAAATGCTCATGTTGCTCTCTGAAAATATTGGACAGAGATAAAAATCAAACCAATATTTTTAAGAGCTCATAGGTATTTATTTTGGGCATTTGGAATTAATGCATAAATATTTGCATTGGAAATATATTATTTATATATATTAATATATGTCCAAATATTATGCCATTTATAAAGGAGCTCTGGAATAATATATTTAGCTCCTGCAAAAATTGGCATAAGGTAAATAAATGATTTAATATATTATTTAAATCAAAACAAATGTCAGAAATTAGAAAAAGAAAAATAAATAAAAGGAGGAGCTTACCTGGGCTCCTCCCTGTGCAGCCCAGCCAGCTGGCCGGCCCAGCCAGCAGGCGGCCCAGCCCGCCTCCCTCCTCTGTCGTCTTCGTCCTCGACAGAGGGAGGGGAGTGTGGCCGGCGCGCGCGCGCGCCACCGCGCCACGCCACCTGCTCGCCTGCCTGCCTGCCTTCCCCTCCTCGCTCGATGCCCCGGACGACGCCACGCCCTCCCCCCTGCTCTCTCTCACTCTCCCGCGGTTCTTCCCTCCTCTCCCTCGCTCTCTCTCTCACACGGCCGAACACCACCATCGCTGCCGTTCGCCATAGCAGCCGTCACCGGCCACCCCTCGCCCCTCCGCTGAGCTCAGGAGCTCCGCCGCGACCCCCTCTTCCTCCCCACCAAGTCAAGCCCCTCGGGAAGCTCTGCATCGCCTCCACGCCATCGTCTTCCTCCTCGGGCTCCGACCACCATCGCCGTTGATTCGCCGTCTCCAGCGCGTCCCCGAGCCCGCTTCGACGCCCACTGCAACTGCGGTGAGCTCCGCCACCGTTTCCCCCTCTTCTCCCCCTCGTTCCCGCACCGTAACCCCGTTTCCCACCACGGCCGAACCTCCGCCATCGCCGAGCTCGCCGTCGACGTAGCTCCGGTGACCATTTGGTCACCCCGGCGAGTCCAACAAGTCCGTAAGGACCCGTAGAACCCCTCCAGCGCCTCAGCTCCCTCGCCTGCGAGCAGCAACACCGATCCCGACCGCACCCGAACTCCGGCCGCCGCTCACGAGCTCGCCGTCGTCGGTACCGGCCACCTCAGGCACGGCCACCACCACCGTTCGACGCGCGGGAGCAAGGGCTCTCCAACGAGCCCATGCACGGCCTCGCCCGTGCTCTGTAGCGCGTTTCCGCATCGCGCCGCCGTCTCGGGCCCCGCCGGCGTCATGTCGCCGGTGGGTTTGACCTGTTTGACCTGGGGTTTGACCCCCCCAGGGTCACTGACGCGTGGGCCCCGTCGGCCAGGTGGTCAGATTAGCGCTAATCACTGTTAGTCAACCCCCTTGACACTGACCAGTGGGCCCCAGCGCCACTAACCCCTAATTAGGAATAAATTAAACCTGTTAAACCCCCCCTGTCACTGACGTGTGGACCCCACACGTCAGGTTTGACCCCAGCCAGCCGCAGTTGACCACTAACGTCATGCTGACGTCATGCTAGCGCAATATATATATTTCTGGATTTAATTTAAATCAGGAAATTCCAGAATATTATTTAAACTTCAAAAATTCATAACTTTTATTTTGTAACTCCAAATTAGACAAATTATATATGAAAAATGATCAGAAAAATCCAATCTATCCATCTGTACTATTTTCATGCATGATCAAACAAGTTAAATTGATGTTTTAAGCAGAACAAGGAAAAGCACTTTAAAAGGCCATGTTTGAGTTTAAAATTTGAATCCTTGATTCAAATTTCTTCAAACCCTTCTGGTTTTAGTTGCATTAGCCCAACACACTCATATTGCCATGTTTCATGCATGCATCATATTGTTGCACATTGTTTGGTGATGGTTGTGTATCGGTGTCCTTTGCGACAGGTTCTGCCTCCGAGGAGTACCGTGATTACCCTAACGAAGAACCGTATCAGTGCATCGAACCATCAGGCAAGCAACCAACCATTTGATCATATCGATACAATCCCATGTTCTCGCTCCTGCTCTCTTTTACTGCATTAAGACAACGCGTTTCAAACTGCTGTGTGCTACGGTAGTTGAACCCATTTCCTCTGCATGACTTGTCATTGCCACAGTAACTAGATGAAACCCACTAGCATGTGTAGGAGTTGATTGAGACATATGTATGTGTTGTTCCTACCTTGCTATGCCTGCTATGCTTAGAGTCGTGTCAGGTCTGGTTCATCTGGGTGATGGCTAGAGTGAAATGATTATGTTGGTAATGAGAGTGGTGTGGTGAACACGATTTGGTAAAGGTATCGATGAGAGGCCATGTAGGAGTACATGGTGGGTTGTTTCATTGAAGCCGACCTTAAGCACTGAGATCTGTATGTGTGATTTAAGATACAGCTACTACCATGCATTGGGCCCTGAAATATGACCCCGCTCGACTTCTTATTCACCCTAGCTCTCGCTCCAGGAGTTGCAAGTAGTTTCTGGTGTTTGTAGCCTACTGGAGGCCGTGGACAGCGCTGACCGTAGGGGTGGGCTGTGATGCGGTAGGTACGTGGCACGGTGTACCGAATACCTGTTAGGTATCTCGGGAACCCTGTTCACATCGTTCGGGGCCGTATGGGAAACCTCGGCCGGACTCCCTGCGGATGGAACCTGAATAGGCGATAAACCTGGACTGGAGGCTTAAGTGTTTAGGTAGGTCGTGGTCTACACCCACGTCGGCTTTCGCTTGAAGTCTGCCGAGCACATGTCGTGTGCAAACGCTAAGTGGTGGAAACATGTATGAAGAAGTACACCCCTGCAGGGTTATTATGATCTATTCGAATAGCCGCGTCCGCGGTAAAGGACTACTTGGTTGCCTATACAGTTCATAGACAAGTAAATGGAAACTACTAAAAGCCTCAAGATAAGTGTGAGTGCCGAGGATGGCTCTTCCGTAGGAAGACGGAGGTGGATCCTCGGTAGTGTATTGAAGTGGTGAGTAGTGGACTCGTGTGCGCAAAACCATTTCAAGTTGAAGTATCGTAGGATAGTCTAGCCAAGAGTCAAAGCTGGCTTGCTTCAATAACTCCACCAACCCTTCTTGATAATATGCATGTATGTAGGATCTGATGTAAGTCTTGCTGAGTACCTTTGTACTCATGTTGCTATAATCTACATTTTTACAGAAGACGCTGCAACCCCTTCTGATGGGTTCTATGTAGACGTTGACATCAACGAGTAGGCTAAAGGCCCAGGTGGTGACCCTGAGCTTGTGAAGGACCACGTAGTATAGCTAGGCTTTCCAAGCCTCTTTTATTTTACTAGTTGTCTGTACTCAGACAAGTTACTTCCGCTGCTGGTTTGTATGACTGTATGACTTGAATGCTGGGTCGTGTGACCCGTACCTTGTGTATGTTATGTATGGCTCCCTGAGCCTTAAATAAAGTACTTGTGTCGTAGAGTCATGTTGTGATGCTTCGTTGTATTTGCACATATCGAGCATATTGTGTGTATGATTGAAATGCTTGGTATGTGTGGGATCTGACTACCTAGTTGTTTATCTTTAGTAGCCTCTCTTACCGGGAAATGTCTCCTAGTGTTACCGCTGAGCCATGGTAGCTTGCTACTGGTCTGGAACACTTAGGCTGGCCGGCATGTGTCCTTCTTCGTTCCTGTGTCTGTCCCTTCGGGGAAATGTCACGCTTTGAGTACCGGAGTCCTGTTAGCCCGCTACAGCCTGGTTTACCGGAGTCCTGCTAGCCCAGTGCTACAGCCCGGACCCACTTGCTGATGACCGACACGTTCGAAGCTGGGTCATGGATGCCTGTCCCTGTAAGTCTGTGCCACTTTGGGTTTACGACTAGTCATGTCAGCCCGGGCTCCTTATCATATGGATGCTAGCGACACTATCATATATGTGAGCCAAAAGGCGCAAACGGTCCCGGGCAAAGGTAAGGCGACACCCGTGGGGATACCGTGCGTGAGGCCGCAAAGTGATATGAGGTGTTACCGGCTAGATCAATGTGACATCGAGTCGGGGTCCTGACAGCGTTGGCATCAGAGCCGGACTGCCTGTAGGTTCTCCAAGCCAAACTGGTCGATGTTGAGTCTAGAAATTCTTTAGTTATATGTAGGGGAATTGTTTGTGGGTTGGAACGTAAGGCTCTTTTTACTCCTCTATCTTGTGACATTCTGATCTGAGTCAGTCCATTCTTCCACCGGGGGTTAAGGAATTAGGACCTATTCTCTCTATCAGGATCACGTGTTACTAATCAGTAGTACCTTATAGGTATGATGGATACAAGCCTAGTTCAGTTCTTTTACCACATTATGTTGCTAGGATGATCTCAGAACTTTGATATGATGATGTTGGGTGTGTATGAAATCCTTTGTCAAATGTCTCAAAATCCTTCTTGAGCATTTACAGCTGTTATGCTGCCGAAATTTTGCTAGAAATTCTAATGCCTTTGCATTATGATTGTGCTTTCAGATGGCCACTCGCGACCTCAATCGAGTGGTTCGCCTGACTCGATGCCTAGATGTACCCGGCCATACTGCCAAGTTGGTCAGGGTAATGACTGAGGCTGGATACTGCTGGTATCCTGACTACACGGTCGAAGAGCAATTCCGAGACTGTAATCAAAGCCAATATCTCTGCACTGTCCGGATATTTCCATCTTATCCTGGATCCACCGAGCCCCTTCACTGCTCCTATGGACTCGGGGTTACTATTGAGATGGTTGTGCAGGATGCCGCCTACTCTATGATGACCATCATGCGAGTCAGGTCTGGTCTATTTCGGGACTCTGATTTCCGGTATATGCCAGGATCACTTCCGGGAGCACAAGGGTATCTCCAAGCTATCTATGCTGACCCCACTCAGGAGGATTAACGGACTCGCACCACTGCTGAGATGCTCGAGGATAAGGACCGTGAAAATCGGGCCTTGAGGTTAGAGCTCTTCAATACCCGTGCTGACCACTGGGCCACTTTGACTCGGTTCGCACCGGCGGTGCAAGCTGGATATTCAGATATGCGCGATCTCTATCCTTTGAGATCTGCTCTGCCAGACGTGATGGGTTGGCGTGATGTAGGAGGCATCACCCCACCTCGTGGTCCCCGCAGGCCACCGTCTGTTGGTCCAAGACCTCATCCTAGCCCCTATGGTCCACAAGCTCCGCGAGATCGTCTGTTTCCGGATGATCATGTTGAGCTTCCTGGCTATGGAGGTGACTTCTACGAGGACTACTACGGATCGGTCTGAGTTAGTGATAGTATCACTAGTTCGCACTAGCTGTGTCGTCTATCGTCCCGCGTGACTCGTGGGATATGACCTAGTTTGTACTCTTTCCGGAGGTGTAGAAAAATAATGTATAGGAGCTTGGGATGCCTCCGATGAGATGTAATCCTCTTTTCACCGTAATAGTACTTTGTTTGGTCTTGTACTAAACCCTGTATGGTGTGTATGACGATGGAATAAAAGAAGCAGTTTCTGTATCTACCATGTCATACGGATGATCATCTTGCATTTCGAGTTATTCCTTACATTTTTATCCTATGTCGGAATTTTATCATCCTGACTAAATCATTGTCTTGTTTACCTAGGATGGTCAACACGCGCGCTAACCCTGCTTCTCAAGAGCAGGCCGAAGGCAGTGAAGTCAGGGATGCAAATCTGCCTCATCCTCCTTCACTAGCCGAGGTTATGATGGAAGCTGAGAGAAACAAGCGGGAGACCAACCGTTTGTTGGAGCGTATCGAATAGAACACAGCACACCATCAGAGGACTAACGTGGTGTCACTTAGTGATTTTATCAAATTACATCCACCCACGTTCCACCACTCCGCCGAGCCTCTCGACGCTGATGACTGGCTTCGCAGTATCGCTCACAAACTGCGTTCCGCGCTGGTAGCGGAGGCTGACAAGGTCACCTTTGCTGCATATCATCTTGAAGGCCCCGCCAGCCTATGGTGGGAGAATTATGGAGCTATGCGCCCAGCGGGCCATGTCACTACTTGGGCCGAATTCAGCGAGGCTTTCCGTGAACATCACATTCCGGAGGGTCTCATGGACCGTAAACGTGAGGAATTTTGCAGTTTCACCCAAGGCCGACTTTCTGTGGATGCTTACAGCAGGGAGTTTGGTAATCTCGCACGATATGCAACTGAGGAAGTGTCTACTGACGCCAAGAAGCAAGCAAGGTTCCGTAAGGGACTTAGTCCTGAGCTTCGCCGTGACCTCCGTCTGCATGAGTGCACATCTTTTCAGAAACTTGTCAACAAAGCCATCAGTGCTGAAACTGGTCAGACTGACTATGACGCAACACGCAAGCATGGCCGTGACATGGGTTCCTCATCCGGTGCTGGTCCTCAGAAGCGCCGCGTGTGGGTGCCCAACACCGCCCTGCCACCCAGTTTCACACCGAGGCTAACTTTCCAGGCGCCTCGCCCTGTTCAACAGTCTGCACCAGCCAAGCCCTATGGGGGTCCAACCAACAATGCTCCCCCACGTACCAGTTCCGTGACTTGTTTCAAGTGTGGGGAATCTGGCCACTATATGCGTGAGTGTCCCCAGACCAACCCCAACCAGTCTGCTAAAGCTGTGGGCCGTGGCAAGCCGACAGGAAAAATATTCCACGCCAAGCCGGTCACCGCCTCACGTGGTCATGTCAACTGTATCTCTGCCGAAGAAGCTCAAGAGGATCCCAACGTCGTTCTCGGTATGCTTCTTGTTAATTGCCACCCGGCATCTGTTCTTTTCGATACAGGAGCCTCTCATTCTTTTATATCTGAAAATTATGCTCGTTTGCATAACGTCGCATTCGGTGATATGCCAACCTCTATGGTAATTCAAACTCCGGGATCCAAATGGCAAACTTCTAGAGTAAGCCATGGAAATGAAATCCAAGTCGACAGACTTGTTTTCCTCGCGTCTTTGATAGCCCTTAAATCTTCAGATATTAATATCATTTTGGGTATGGACTGGATGTCAGCTCATCAAGCCAAAATTGATTGCTTCTCTAGGACTGTTCAACTCACCCATCCTTCGGGGAAGATAGTCAATGTCTTGACCCAAATAGCCAAGCGACAATTATATTCTCTTAACGCCAGCCCTTTGCCAGACCTTGAGGACGTGCCGGTAGTCCGTGACTTCCCGGATGTCTTCCCAGAGGAATTGCCAGGTGTTCCACCTGACAGGGATGTTGAGTTCGTAATAGACCTCATTCCAGGAACCGTTCCGATTGCTAGAAGACCTTATAAGATGGCACCCCTAAAACTAGCCGAGCTTAAGAAACAACTCGATGAGTCCTTGAAAAAGGGTTTCATCCGACCTAGCTCATCTCCGTGGGCTTGCCCCGTCCTATTCGTCAAGAAGAAGGATGGTACGGACCGGATGGTTGTAGATTACCGACCTGTCAATTTGGTCACAATCAAGAACAAATATCCGCTTCCCAGGATCAACGACCTGTATGATCAGCTCGCTGGATCCTCAGTCTTCTCCAAGATGGATTTGAGGTTGGGCTACCATCAAATCAAAATCAGAAATGGGGACATTCCTAAAACGGCCTTTGTTACTCATTATGGCCAATACGAGTACACCGTCATGTCCTTCGGTTTAACCAACGCTCCAGCCACCTTACCTCGGTTAATGAACTCAATCTTCATGGAGTATTTGGATAAATTCGTCGTGGTTTACCTCGATGATATACTCATATACTCCAAGAACAAGGAAGAACATGCCGAACATCTAAGGCTAGTGTTGAAGAAACTTCGAGAGCATCGCCTTTATGCCAAATTTTCTAAATATGAATTCTGGTTGTCAGAAGTGACCTATCTGGGTCATGTAATATCTGGTAAAGGTAATGCTGTTAACCCTGAGCGAGTTCAAGCCGTCCTTAATTGGACTCCACCTGAATCGGTCAAGCAAGTTCGGAGTTTTCTAGGCTTAGCGAGCTATTGTCGCCGCTTTGTCGAGAACTTCTCCAAGGTTGCTAAACCTCTAACCGAACTCCTCAAGAAAGATAAGAAGTTCGAATGGACTCCACAATGTGAGCACAACTTTCAGGAACTGAAAAGACGCCTGACCTCTGCTCCCGTACTGGTACCGCCAGACTTCTCCAAGGACTTTGTTATCTACTGCGACGCCTCGCGACAAGGACTAGGTTGCATCCTTATGCAAGATCGACACGTAATTGCCTACGCTTCACGGCAATTGCACCCACATGAGGAGAATTATCCTACTCATGATCTAGAGCTTGCAGCCGTAGTCTATGCACTTAAGACCTGGCGACATTACCTCCTCGGTAATCGTTGCGAAATATTCACTGATCACCAAAGTCTGAAGTACATTTTCACCCAACCGGATCTGAATCTCAGGCAAAGACGTTGGGTCGAGTTGATCACAGATTTCGACTTAGGAATAACCTACACCCCAGGGAAAGCCAACGTCATGGCTGATGCGCTAAGTCGTAAATCTTATTGTAACAACCTGATGTTACAACAAAGTCAACCGCTTCTCCATGAGGAATTTCGGAAGCTTAACCTTCATATTGTACCTCAAGGTTTTCTTTCCACCTTGGTAGCAAAACCTACTCTTACGGATCAAATCATCGCTGCCCAAAAGCGAGATAAGAGAATATCTAAAATCAAAGAGAAAATTGCTAGCGGAGGTGCTAGTTGTTTCTCCACAAATGATCATGGTGTTGTGTACTTTGAGAACCGTCTAGTGGTTCCCAAGAACCAGCATCTACGGCAGTTGATCCTTAAGGAGGCTCATGAATCTCCTCTCACCATTCATCCCGGTAGTACTAAGATGTATCAGGACCTACGCCAGAGGTTCTGGTGGACTAGGATGAAGAGAGAAATTGCTCAGTATAATGCAAATTGCGACGTCTGTCGTCGTGTAAAAGCAGAGCATCAACGGCCTGCTGACACCCTTCAACCCCTAGCTATTCCTGAATGGAAATGGGATAAAATTGGTATGGATTTCATTACCGGTTTTCCCAGGACCAAGAGAGGGAATAATGCTATTTTCGTCGTGGTCGATCATCTTTCCAAAGTAGCCCATTTCTTACCTGTTCGTGAGAGTATAACCGCTAGTCAGCTGGCAGACTTATACATCTCCCGTATAGTGTCTCTTCATGGTGTTCCTTTGGAAATTAACTCGGATCGAGGAAGTCTTTTCACCTCTCGATTTTGGGAAAGTTTCCAAAATGCTATGGGAACCCGTCTCTCCTTTAGCACCGCCTTCCACCCTCAGTCGAGTGGTCAAGTGGAACGCGTCAACCAGATTCTAGAAGACATGCTTCGAGCCTCTGTTATCTCATTCGGAATGGACTGGGAGAAGTGTCTTCCATTTGCCGAATTCGCTTACAACAACAGCTATCAATCTAGCTTGGGTAAAGCCCCTTTTGAAGTTCTCTATGGACGACGGTGTCGAACACCCCTTAACTGGTCAGAGACCGGGGAAAGACAATTCTTTGGCCCGGATATGATTCAGGAAGCAGAAGAACAAGTTCGCATCGTTCGTGAAAAGTTGAAAACAGCCCAATCTCGTCAAAAGAGTCAATATGACCGAAAACATAAGGCTATGACTTTCGAGGTTGACGAGAAGGCTTATCTTCGGGTCACCCCTCTGAAGGGAACCCATCGTTTCGGTATCAAAGGCAAATTGGCTCCTCGTTACATTGGACCTTTTCGCATTCTCGCCAAACGAGGAGAAGTTGCCTACCAGTTGGAACTACCTCCGCACCTCTCCAGAGTCCACGATGTCTTCCACATTTCTCAACTCAGGCGTTGCTTCTCGGATCCTATCCGTGGAGTGGACCACGAAACGCTTGATCTCCAAGATAATCTTACATATCGAGAGTATCCCATTCGTATCCTCGATCAGGCCGAACGTACCACCCGACGTCATAATATCAAGTTTCTCAAAGTTCAATGGTCGCACCATTCTGAGGATGAAGCAACTTGGGAAAGGGAGGATCGTCTTCGACTTGAGTATCCCGCCTTCTTCCCGGAGGAACCCAAATCTCGGGACGAGATTCTTTTGAGTGGGGGTGAGTTGTCACACCCTGGCTAGTCATGCATCAGAGTGTGTGCATCATGTTTAAAATTCCATTTAATTTGAAATGGGGATTTGTGAAACCCTCAGAATCATTTTTGAAAATGATCCAAATAAAAATTTCTCCAAAAGGGTCCAAGAAAATGCTCATGTTGCTCTCTGAAAATATTGGACAGAGATAAAAATCAAACCAATATTTTTAAGAGCTCATAGGTATTTATTTTGGGCATTTGGAATTAATGCATAAATATTTGCATTGGAAATATATTATTTATATATATTAATATATGTCCAAATATTATGCCATTTATAAAGGAGCTCTGGAATAATATATTTAGCTCCTGCAAAAATTGGCATAAGGTAAATAAATGATTTAATATATTATTTAAATCAAAACAAATGTCAGAAATTAGAAAAAGAAAAATAAATAAAAGGAGGAGCTTACCTGGGCTCCTCCCTGTGCAGCCCAGCCAGCTGGCCGGCCCAGCCAGCAGGCGGCCCAGCCCGCCTCCCTCCTCTGTCGTCTTCGTCCTCGACAGAGGGAGGGGAGTGTGGCCGGCACGCGCGCGCGCCACCGCGCCACGCCGCCTGCTCGCCTGCCTGCCTGCCCTCCCCTCCTCGCTCGATGCCCTGGACGACGCCACGCCCTCCCCCCTGCTCTCTCTCACTCTCCCGCGGTTCTTCCCTCCTCTCCCTCGCTCTCTCTCTCACACGGCCGAACACCACCATCGCCGCCGTTCGCCATAGCAGCCGTCACCGGCCACCCCTCGCCCCTCCGCTGAGCTCAGGAGCTCCGCCGCGACCCCCTCTTCCTCCCCACCAAGTCAAGCCCCTCGGGAAGCTCTGCATCGCCTCCATGCCATCGTCTTCCTCCTCGGGCTCCGACCACCATCGCCGTCGATTTGCCGTCTCCAGCGCGTCCCCGAGCCTGCTTCGACGCCCACTGCAACCGCGGTGAGCTCCGCCACCGTTTCCCCCTCTTCTCCCCCTCGTTCCCGCACCGTAACCCCGTTTCCCACCACGGCCGAACCTCCGCCGTCGCCGAGCTCGCCGTCGACGCAGCTCCGGTGACCATTTGGTCACCCCGGCGAGTCCAACAAGTCCGTAAGGACCCGTAGAACCCCTCCAGCGCCTCAGCTCCCTCGCCTGCGAGCAGCAACGCCGATCCCGACCGCACCCGAACTCCGGCCGCCGCTCACGAGCTCGCCGTCGTCGGTACCGGCCACCTCAGGCATGGCCACCACCACCGTTCGACGCGCGGGAGCAAGGGCTCTCCAACGAGCCCAAGCACGGCCTCGCCCGTGCTCTGTAGCGCGTTTCCGCATCGCGCCGCCGTCTCGGGCCCCGCCGGCGTCATGTCGCCGGTGGGTTTGACCTGTTTGACCTGGGGTTTGACCCCCCCAGGGTCACTGACGCGTGGGCCCCGTCGGCCAGGTGGTCAGATTAGCGCTAATCACTGTTAGTCAACCCCCCTGACACTGACCAGTGGGCCCCAGCGCCACTAACCCCTAATTAGGAATAAATTAAACCTGTTAAACCCCCCCTGTCACTGACGTGTGGACCCCACACGTCAGGTTTGACCCCAGCCAGCCGCAGTTGACCACTGACGTCATGCTGACGTCATGCTGGCGCAATATATATATTTCTGGATTTAATTTAAATCAGGAAATTCCAGAATATTATTTAAATTTCAAAAATTCATAACTTTTATTCTGTAACTCCAAATTAGACAAATTATATATGAAAAATGATCAGAAAAATCCAATCTATCCATCTGTACTATTTTCATGCATGATCAAACAAGTTAAATTGATGTTTTAAGCAGAACAAGGAAAAGCACTTTAAAAGGCCATGTTTGAGTTTAAAATTTGAATCTTTGATTCAAATTTGTTCAAACCCTTCTGGTTTTAGTTGCATTAGCCCAACACACTCATATTGCCATGTTTCATGCATGCATCATATTGTTGCACATTGTTTGGTGATGGTTGTGTATCGGTGTCCTTTGCGACAGGTTCTGCCTCCGAGGAGTACCATGATTACCCTAACGAAGAACAGTATCAGTGCATCGAACCATCAGGCAAGCAACCAACCATTTGATCATATCGATACAATCCCATGTTCTCGCTCCTGCTCTATTTTACTGCATTAAGACAACGCGTTTCAAACTGCTGTGTGCTACGGTAGTTGAACCCATTTCCTCTGCATGACCTGTCATTGCCACATTAACTAGATGAAACCCACTAGCATGTGTAGGAGTTGATTGAGCCATATGTATGTGTTGTTCCTACCTTGCTATGCCTGCTATGCTTAGAGTCGTGTCAGGTCTGGTTCATCTGGGTGATGGCTAGAGTGAAATGATTATGTCGGTAATGAGAGTGGTGTGGTGAACACGATTTGGTAAAGGTATCGATGAGAGGCCATGTAGGAGTACATGGTGGGTTGTTTCATTGAAGCCGACCTTAAGCACTGAGATCTGTATGTGTGATTTAAGATACAGCTACTACCATGCATTGGGCCCTGAAATATGACCCCGCTCGACTTCTTATTCACCCTAGCTCTCGGTCCAGGAGTTGCAAGTAGTTTCTGGTGTTTGTAGCCTACTGGAGGCCGTGGACAGCGCTGACCGTAGGGGTGGGCTGTGATGCGGTAGGTACGTGGCACGGTGTACCGAATACCCGTTAGGTATCTCGGGAACCTTGTTCACATCGTTCGGGGCCGTATGGGAAACCTCGGCCGGACTCCCTGCGGATGGAACCTGAATAGGCGATAAACCTGGACTGGAGGCTTAAGTGTTTAGGTAGGTCGTGGTCTACACCCACGTCGGCTTTCGCTTGAAGTCTGCCGAGCACATGTCGTGTGCAGACGCTAAGTGGTGGAAACATGTATGAAGAAGTACACCCCTGCAGGGTTATTATGATCTATTAGAATAGCCGCGTCCACGGTAAAGGACTACTTGGTTGCCTATACAGTTCATAGACAAGTAAATGGAAACTACTAAAAGCCTCAAGATAAGTGTGAGTGCCGAGGATGGCTCTTCCGTAGGAAGACGGAGGTGGATCCTCGGTAGTGTATTGAAGTGGTGAGTAGTGGACTCGTGTGCACAAAACCATTTCAAGTTGAAGTATCGTAGGATAGTCTAGCCAAGAGTCAAAGCTGGCTTGCTGCAATAACTCCACCAACCCTTCTTGATAATATGCATGTATGTAGGATCTGATGTAAGTCTTGCTGAGTACCTTTGTACTCATGTTGCTATAATCTACATTTTTACAGAAGACGCTGCAACCCCTTCTGATGGGTTCTATGTAGACGTTGACATCAACGAGTAGGCTAAAGGCCCAGGTGGTGACCCTGAGCTTGTGAAGGACCACGTAGTATAGCTAGGCTTTCCAAGCCTCTTTTATTTTACTAGTTGTCTGTACTCAGACAAGTTACTTCCGCTGCTGGTTTGTATGACTGTATGACTTGAATGCTGGGTCGTGTGACTCGTACCTTGTGTATGTTATGTATGGCTCCCTGAGCCTTAAATAAAGTACTTGTGTCGTAGAGTCATGTTGTGATGCTTCGTTGTATTTGCACATATCGAGCATATTGTGTGTATGATTGAAATGCTTGGTATGTGTGGGATCTGACTACCTAGTTGTTTATCTTTAGTAGCCTCTCTTACCGGGAAATGTCTCCTAGTGTTACCGCTGAGCCATGGTAGCTTGCTACTGCTCTGGAACACTTAGGCTGGCCGGCATGTGTCCTTCTTCGTTCCTGTGTCTGTCCCTTCGGGGAAATGTCACGCTTTGAGTACCGGAGTCCTGTTAGCCCGCTACAGCCCGGTTTACCGGAGTCCTGCTAGCCCAGTGCTACAGCCCGGACCCACTTGCTGATGACCGACACGTTCGAAGCTGGGTCATGGATGCCTGTCCCTGTAAGTCTGTGCCACTTTGGGTTTACGACTAGTCATGTCAGCCCGGGCTCCTTATCATATGGATGCTAGCAACACTATCATATACGTGAGCCAAAAGGCGCAAATGGTCCCGGGCAAAGGTAAGGCGACACCCGTGGGGATACCGTGCGTGAGGCCGCAAAGTGATATGAGGTGTTACCGGCTAGATCAATGTGACATCGAGTCGGGGTCCTGACAAATACAAAACAAATATGCCAAAAAAACTACTTAAATTAGCAGTAGCAGGTGTATAAAAGTTAGAAGCAGCGCCGCGGTAGTAGTAGCGCATCCAGGCAAAGCGCGCTAGAGCTACTAGCAGTAGTGAGCTTCCGCTAACAGCGCTGCTGCTACACTTGTGTAGCAGTAGCGCCGGTGAGCACGCGCTACTGCTATGCGTTAGCTGTAGCGCCTTATTAGTAGCGCCTATCCCCGCGCTACTGATACATCTAAAACCCGCACTGCTGCTAGCCTTTTCCCTAGTAGTGTTAAATTGACCACATTCCTTGTGGGTCCTACCTGTCAGTTCGCAAAGGAAAAAGGTTAGAGAAACACAAATTTACGCAGGTGCGACAAGACTCCAACCCATGCACGGGAACGACTTGGTTGTGTCTGTGTCTATCAAGGCTTGAAGTGTGCGCATGCACAGGTAGGTTGAGCACTTGAGCGTGAGAGTGTGTGTTGGTCGTGTGGTGTGTGCATGCATGCGTGCTTGTGTGCGTGTGAGTGTTGCATGCGTACGTGGCTGCATGTGTAATTGTGAGTGTTGCGTGCGTGCATGGCTGCATGTGTTCGTGTGAGTGTTGCGTGCATGCAGTTCATGTGCATGCATGCATGTGTGTATAATCACCACACCAGCTCTTGTGTGTTAAAACAGACGGCTCAGCATACCAATATAAGGCCACCTTGTCCGATGTGCCCACGGTCATGACTTCGAACCACCGTCCAATATTTATTTTGTCATTTGTTTTCATTCTTACTAGCAAGATGCCCGTGCATTGCACGTAACATCAAGATGCATTTGTATGAGTAGTTTATCTTGTGAGAGAAAAGGATGAACGAGGGAAGGCCTTATTTGCAAATGTGGAGAGGTGTGTGGGTACCTTTTTGATAAATTGCCATAGTTTCCTTCCTATCCGTCAGATATAAATCGGACGGCCTATATTGCAGGATGCAGTCACACCATCATCACCAACTCTGTTTTTTATAAGAGTGTAAAGTAGATACATGCCGACAGGTGGGCCCAATGGTAGTGAGATAATGTGACGCAACACTAGAGGTGCCACGTGTAGTGTTTAACTGGTCAACTAGTCATGTCTTTAGCAAATACAGAGTTATACGGTGAGCCCATGACTGTATAATAACCACAAAACATAAATGGTGACCGTAATGAGTTGATTCTGAAGTCCAATGTACGTATCGTTCTTTCGGTTCAAATACAATGATCGTCATTGTATATATCGCGAGAGAAACATGAAACATGCGTGAATTTGTTGGGGGCGTACTTTTAGAGGACCTGGAGATAGTTTGTGTGTGTACGTGAAAGGGGCGTAGAGGGA
Source organism: Triticum aestivum (assembly GCF_018294505.1). Taxonomy (NCBI): domain Eukaryota; kingdom Viridiplantae; phylum Streptophyta; class Magnoliopsida; order Poales; family Poaceae; genus Triticum; species Triticum aestivum. Next base: position 416,216,825 of record NC_057810.1, read on the forward strand.
GTGTATGCAATGGAGAGAGATGCTCTTCGTTTCTCTTTATTATGACTAACGTTATATATAGTATAAAAATATAAAAATTCACAGTGTGGAATAAATATCATTGTGGGCACCATGCAATGCAAATTAATGTTCATACTCCTCCATATAACTTTGTAATGTTGTATATATGTAGAAATTCTAAAATATTTTTTTGGCCACACTTTATTCAAAAGGAATGTTGTATGCGAAATAAACGTGAAGAAAGTGCTTTTTAGATCAATGGGGTATGTGGCTTAACATGTGTGAATGTGTAGTTGATGTATTTGGCAGGGCCTAGAGAGGTATGTGTGTGTATTACGTATTCGAGAGAGGCATGGATAGAGGGGCCGGCGGGGCAGGGGGGAGATAGCAGGAGAAATGAGAGAGGTCTAGAGAGAGAAGAATATGATGTCATAGCGAGAGATGCCCTTGAGTGTGTATATGTCAGGGGGGAGGGGATAGAGGCATGAGGAGAATTGTTTTGTGTGCTATATGTGTTGGTATGTGTGGGCGTGAGAAGATAACGAGACCTGGGGGCAGAGGGTGTGTCACCGCGTGAGGTCCGGCGGGCCAAGGTGAGGCCCTTGGTTCGGTCCCGTCCTGCGCCACATTGGTTGGCCCGTGACGCATTTAGGGAGACCCATGGATAACTAGTCGTACAAGACAAAGATAGAAGAATCGTGAAGGACTCTGTGTCCACTGACAAAGCTGGCTAGGATTTGTCACCCTAGGTCCTCAAACTAACACTACTGCAGGATGCTGCTAATGCGACACTACGATCAGAGATCCTTCGACGAAACTGTGTGCTATGTAATAATCGCAAATGGTGGTGTAAAATAACCGTCAAAAAAGGTGCAAACCGTTTGCGATGGAGGATGCGTCAAACATGGTTTGGATTTTAGTTGCGTGTGCAATGCAGGGCATACTGTTGATTAGTTCAAACTATCTGTGATTAGACAGAACAACCGAAACAGGCAGCCATATCAATGTGTGTGCGATATACGGCATACAGTTTGCTCCGATGAACTGTCTGCGACGATTGAGGTGAACAAAAAAAATTCGGCGTAACAAGATGTGTGTGATACCTGACAGTAGGTCGGTAATCAGAGTTGTGTGCGATCATTATAGACAACCCATACGGACTTTTTTTGTGAATTGTGTGCTTGCCAGGGCACACAGTTCACCAAACCAACCTGTGGACGATAATGTAGAAGATCTCTGTCGAATACTTATTACTAACCATCTGCGATGAGATTGACATGATAAATAGAGATAACAAATTAATATGAGCGAACGGAAACAGCGATATGTACAGTATGCTTAATATAGTCCTTTTGCTTCTTGTTCTTGTTGTTGGATGGCCCCGTGACATCGCCTTGGCAAGGATGCTTCTTGCCGCTGACGCTTGGCTTTCCATCGCTGCTGCTGTCGTCATCGTCCTCCTCCTCCTTGTTCGACCATTCCTCGTCATCATCATCGTCATCCTCTTATACGTCCTCCGACGGCTCCTCGTCTGTCTGGTTGTCATCTAACGACTCCGGAGGCGGCGTCCCTTCCATGATCTGGATATAATCGAGGTCTGGGCTCGACGTCGGACTCATGGAAGACGAGCGGGATGATTCCGATGTTGACCTATCATGGGCTGCCAGACTGCTGGCCAAACTATGGTCCTCGCTATCGCTCGAGATGGCTACAAAGTGTGTGCCACTGTGTAGCGCGGCCTGCTAGGGACGATGAAGATGGTGGACACTTAAGAGGGGTATGCAGAGAAGAGGAAATGCCAATTGAAGCGGGGGTTGACTTATTAACTAATCGCTGATATAATCAACCATAATTATTTGTACCCAGTCGCTCCAAATTCCTGGGGTTGCACAGGAATCCTATTGGCTGGTTTATTTTTCCAGGACAAAAAGAAGGAACGAGTTTGGGTATTATGCACCCATACCGGTACGAACAGAGTAGGATAGTTGGCAAGCAATACATTGAGCTCTTCTTATTGATAAAGCCAGTAATAATCAAACTACAAAGGAAAAGAAAAAAGATAAAGGAAAATATCTGCATGAATCTTCATGTAACATGAATGGAATAGGACCTAGATGTGCATTACTTAGAGCACATCTAGATGTGCTTTAGCAATATTGCCATCATTGCAAACAACGCATAGAACATGGCTAATGCGACAACCCAAACTACACATGCTAGTTCCTTCTTGTCTCTTGCTTTCATCTTCTTCCTGTGATTGATTCTTTCTTGCTTTATCGTACTGATTGTACATTCCAGACTAGCCAGTTTCTTCTTCAGCTTTACGTTATCTTCTGCGAGCTTGGTGATAACACTCCGAGCCCTGCCATGCCATTCTTCATCCAGCCAGGTAACAAAGTCACAAGCCTCATATCCCTGCCAATGTCAAATTGTATTCAGGATGAGCTGTAGCATTAACTGAAGTAAAATGATGAACTTAGCACTAACGTCTAAGGGGCAACTGAGAAACCGCCTGCCAATGTCGAATCCCTCTGTGCATACACGTCGAGTGGGAGTGTGACCGTGCACACAACTCAGCGCTTCGTACTTCTCGGCAGCGCAAAACTTGGAGTCGAACTCGTGTTGCGGGAGTCTGGAGTCATGCTCCGGATCCGATGACAGATCACTTTCCTGGGGGGGAGGGCTGTCATTCAGGACGGATTCAGCAAGGAGCTATACTTTGGACATGCTAAAAAAGATTGGGATAGATTGGAACCTGACATGACGATTCAGATCCATAGTACACCTGCCTTCTGATGACCTTAGGCAAGTGCTCGGCAGCGACCGCCGTCGTGGCGGCAATACGAGCAGGAGCAGCCGCACCAAAACCATCAGCACCACTTGTCCGCATTCCCCCAATGTTAGCGCCACACGAGGCAATTTGGAGGCTATGTACGGATTTGGGGGAAATGGGGAAATTGTCGACATAAGCTAACAGTCGAGAACTACTTATGGCACTATATGTTGTATACGGCACACTATTTATACATGTCGTTTGTGTTAGGTATTACAACGTCACACACGATTTCCGCACCAAATCGTGTGAGAAGACAACATAGGTTAGACACTGTTTTCGTTACAAAACCGTATGTGATGTACTACCCTGTCCATATAATTGAGTTACAGTGATACCGTGTAAACAGCCGCTCTGCGGTTATCCGTAAAAAAATAGCCGATCTGCATATAGAGATGGCGGCGGCGGCCTGGGCAGCGGCTACCGGCGAAGAGGTCAATCCTTGGTCGGTGGGCAGTGGCGCTGTCATAGTAGGTCAATCCTTGGTCTGCGGCGGGAGATAGGAGGAGCTCAACCATCGAGGTCGGCGGCGGCGTGATTCAAGCACATCAATCGCGGTCGATGGCGGGGTAGTTGAGGTCGAACTTCGGGCGGCAGCCGCACTAAGCTTTGCTCCTCGACCCTGTTGTCTCGGCGTGCAGCCGCATTGCTCTTCTCTGTCTGCTGGGTGGAGGTCATTGCATGGCTAATTAATTAAGGTATTTTTTCTTGACTGGCTTAATTAAGGTATTCTTTTCATGATTGGCTTAATTAAGGTATTCAATTCCTAAGGGTAGTGTCGTACTAGTACTCTGCGTGTAAATTGACTGGCCATTAATTTTTGTCATTGCATGTCTGGATAACAACATGGAGCGCCCTTGGTAATTATGAAAATAAAACCTTATGATTTATGCACGCATCTTTGGGTAGCAGTTAATCTGTGTATTAATGTTGTTGTTTTGTTTTTAATTACAATTTGTGTGATGGATGGAACGATCTCGATGGATGAAGAATCGGAAAATCGTAGATTTTATCAGTGGCATGACAGAGTTCATGAATTTGGCTGAAAGTACAAAGAGGAGAATTGGTGATGCGGATTACATCCTGTGTCCATGTACTGATTGTGCCAATACAGAGTCACATGAAGTTGCAGATGTCGAGATACACTTACTCTCTAGGGGATTCATGGATGGATATACACGTTGGACCAGACACGGTGAAGAGGACATCATGGATGAAGATACCTAGGGCAGCGAGATGCCAAACCCCGATCAGTGTCACATGGATGTTGAATCTAACATCGGGGCAGAGGCGTCAAGCTACCAATGGAACACCGGAAAGCTGAAACACCCATTGGAAAACCACGATGTCGACGCAGATGAAGACAATCTTGATATGCCAGATTTTGCTGCTATGATTGCAGATTTCAAGGGCCCAAAAAAGGATATGATTGGATACAAGGATCGCCAACCATTGATGAGGAATCCAAGAAAGAATTGTATCTAGGTTGCAAAAAGAAATATTTCAAGTTGAGTGCCACCCTGGCGCTTCTCAGATTTAAAGCAGCAAGCGGTGTATCAAACAAGGGCTTCACAGAGATGATATGTCTTTTCAAAGAAATTCTTCTGGAAGATAATGTGATCCCCAGAAGCATGAATGAAGCAAAGAAAATTGTTTGCCCATTGGAACTTGAGGTACAGAAGATACACGCTTGTGTGAATGATTATATATTGTACCATGGCAAGTACAAAGATTTGCATGCATGTCCCACATGCAAGCATGCATGATACAAGCGCAGGAGAGCAAAGGACAAGTATAAATTGGATGACGAGATCAAGATAGGAATCTCGTTCAAGGTTGTTTGGTACTTGCCTTTAATTCCAAGGTTGAGGTGTTTGTTTGCAAACCCTGCAGAGGCAAAGAGGTTGCGGTGGCATCATGATGAGCGAATTGCGGATAAGTTTATGAGGCACCCGAAAGATGGAGCTTAGTGAGAATTAATCGACAACATGTTCGAAAATTTTCCCAAGGATCTTAGAAGTATAAGGCTCGGGGAATGTACTGACGAGATGAATCCTTTTGGCGATATGAGCACCAATCACAGCACATGCCCAGTGCTTCTGTGCATATATAACCTAGCTCCTTGGTTGTGTGTGAAGGAAAATTACATTATGATGTCTATGATTATCCCAGGCCCGAAGCAACTGGAAATGAAATTGACATTTACTTTCAGCTACTGGTAGAAGAACTGCTGACAGTGTGGATAGATGCACCTACTATAAAATGTTATAATGCTTATAGAAAGGGGATTTTTGATCTACATGTGATGCTAGTGCACACCATTCAAGATATGCTGGCATTAGGCAACACACCGGGGCAGAAAACAAAGGGAGATGTAGGGTGTGTCACATACATGGATAGAATAGCTAGCAGAAGACTTTCCAACTCGCACAAAACCGTGTATTGCATCATCGTAGGTTCTTACGGAAAACTCACCCATACCGAAAGATGAAAGCTGAATTTGATGGTACGGTAGAGGCAGGTGTGGACCCAAGACCCTATAAAGGGGAGGTGGTCCACAACATGGCTAAAAAAATTAATATTGTGCTTGGCAAGAACCATCCTTTGACTGTGAAACAAACACCCAAGGGTCAAGTTTTTAAGAAGAAAACGGTGTTCTAGAAATTACCTTACTGGGAGATCCTACGTGTACGTCTCTGCATCGATGTCATGCACGTAGAGAAGAACGTATGTGAAAGCATCCTTGGCACTCTGCTAAAGATTAAAGATAAAATAAAGGATGATGACAGTTCACGGCTCGATAAGCTTGCTAATCAATCAAAACGCAAGAGTGAAGCAGAAGATGATGACAAATTCATCAAAGCTCCCCAGAGTTACAATTTCAGTACAAAAGAAGCAACACAGTTCTTCACCTATTTGTTGTCAGTTAAGACATCCTCTTCCTACTACGCAAACATCATAAGTATCATGGATCTGAGCTCGGGTAAAATGAAGTTGGGACACATGAAGTCACATGATTTCCATGTAATGTTGACACAAATCCTCCCGGTGGCCATCAGGAATCTGATGGACAAAGATATAAGAAACGCACTCATTGACCTCTGTGATTTGTTCAACCAACTATGGTAGAAAGTTGTAGATCCTAAAGAGTTGGATCATATGCAAGATGATATTGCAAGAATATTGTCCAACCTAGAGATGTTTTTCCCACCTTCATTCTTTTATGGCGTAGTCCATCTCACTGTGTGCACCTTGTCGACGAGATAGAGTATTGTGGTCCTGTGTTTCTTCGCAACATGTATCCCATCGAGCGGTTCATGGTAATACTGAGTCGCTTTTGCTGGAACCGAAACCATCCAGAGGCAAGCATCCTACAAGGTTATACCGCGGAGGTGGTGGTTGAGTTTTTCACCAAATACATGAAACAAAGACCTATAGGTTTGCCCCTCTCTTGCCACGAGGGAAGGCTGAAAGGTAAGCCGGTCCTTGCTGGCACGCAAATGGCTGCACCCGGAGAATTGGCAAAGAAAGCCCATTTGACGGTTGAAAGTGCAACTAATCCCTGGGTTGTTTTGGTAATTTTTAACAACATATAGCTCATTGAACTAATACTCTTTCAAGATGATCATTTCAGAAAGTTCAATGATTGGCATGGCATGAACTAGAAATGTGGACAACTCAAAATGCCAAGGACACTTATTGGCTCGAGGGCAAGACTCTACATTTTCATTTTAGTGATCCAAGATCACATTGAGTCTGTAGGAAAAGCCGATACTATTAAAAGGGGATGAGGTGTTGCTTAATGGCTTGCTTGCTCAACATGCTTAGTGATATGCTCCAAAAGCCCTCAACCACTTTCTCATATCCACATATGTCCCAAACAAAGAGTCAAACCTGTCGGACTACGGGTTTCGGCAAACCCTTGTGAGGTTTGAACTCTGGGGTGCACACAAAGAGCACTCTCTTCCTAGCTCGCTCGCTCAATGATCCCACAGCCTAGCTCAACGAACCCAAAGAACATGAGACATAGAGGTTTATACTGGTTCGGGCCACCGTGTGGTGTTATACCCTACTCCAGTGTGGGGGTGGATTGCCTAGAGGGCTGAGGATGAACTAGTACAGTGGATGAACCGCCTTAGGAGGAGAGGTGTTCTTGAGCTCTATGAGGTGGTGGATGTGAGGATGGAGTGGATCCAATCAAAGATGAGTTGCCTCCTATGGTGGTGGCTAGTCCTTTTTATAGAGTCACTGGTCCTCTTCCCAAGTGTAGGCGGGAAGGGATCCCACAATGGCCAATTTTGAAGGGAGACAACTAGTACAAGCTATCCTGACAAAAGTAGTCTTTGCCTGCCAAAGGATCTGGTGGTGACGCTGCTATGGGCTCCGTTGTGACCTCCATCCTGCCGTCCTGCTAGTCTCGGTCTTGTTGCACCAATATGGAAACCTTTTACCCACTACTAGGAAAAGGGCTATAGATAATACGGACAATAATGGCGCACCACACATGTGGTGCGCCACTACTATATAGCAGTGGCGCACCATGTGTTGGTGCGCCATTAAACTCTAAATACTCACCACATCCACGGTGCGCCATTACTAATTTTTTTTTCATTTTTTTAAAACTAGTAATGGCGCACCAGGGGATAGTGCGCCATTAATAGTTAAACTAGTAATGGCGCACCACACCCTAGGTGCGCCACTACTAATTTTTTTCAAAAAAAAATTCAAATTTTTTATTTTTTTCAAAACTAGTAATGGTGCACCGTGGGTGTGGTGCTCCATTACTAGTTTAACTAGTAATGGCGCACCACTCCCACAGTGCGCCATTACTAACTTGGCCCAAAAATTCCACCGAATGCACCCCCCCCCCCCGGCCTAGCGAGGCCGCCCCTAGGGAGGTCTTGTGTTGTCCGCCTCGCGAGGCTTGGCCCCTCGTGAGGGTCTTGACTTGTTGCTTCCGAAGCTGGGCCGTACCGGGCCGTTGGCGGAGCCACGCCGTGGGCTATAGGCAGGCAAGTCTAGGCACCCCCGTTCCTAGGACGCCGATAGTAGCCCCCGGGCCCAAGGCGCGCTTGAGCTTGGCTTCGAGGCGAAGCCAAAGGGCAAGCGTGGAGCACCGTGGGCCGCAACCGCCTGCGGCCCCGCTCGACGCGTGGCGATTGATGGTACGTGGGAGCTTCCACACCCCATGCGGCCTTGATATCCGCTAGGCTAGGGAGCCGGCATTGTCTACACAGCTCCACCTCCATCGTTGGCAGCGTTCCCCCAGCTCCTCCGTCTTCTAGAAAACTACGGACTCCTCCCTAGTCCCAACTAAACTCCAATCCCCTCCATCGCCCTGGCGCCGAGCCAGAAGAAGAAGTGAAATAAGAAGGCCCATACCTCAGCCAAGGCGACGCCAATATTCGAGCCCGCCATCGAGCGGTGGTGGTCAACCAAGAAGGTATGGACAAGGTTCACCCCGCTCTCGCTGCTAATTCAAATGAATGGAGGGTGATGGTGTCATAGCCTGCTTCCCACACCGCAATTGATAGGACGACCACTAAGGTCCCCTCCACCTTCACGCCCTCTGGGCGGGCCTGATTCCCCCCTTCTCTGATTTCTTCAACTTCGTGCTCTCGCATTATCAAGTCAATGCGCTGCAACTGGATCCCCAGTCCATCATCCTCCTTGCCATCTTTGCCTTCGTCTGCGAGGCCATGGTGGGCATGTCAGACATCGGGTTCCGGCAAAACCCTTAAGGTTCGAACTCTGGGGTGCGCACGAAGATCTTCTCCCTACCGATCCACGTCCTAAAGCGCCGCCATGAATCTAAGCTACACGATGAGCAACACAAAGGATGCGAGGTTTACACTAGTTCGGGCCACCGTTGTGGTGTAATACCCTACTCTAGTGTGTGGTGGTGGATTGCCTCTGGGGCTGATGATGAACAGTACAGAGGAAGAACAACCTCGCGAGGGGTGTTCTTGTGGTGGTGTGCTCGGAGAGGAATGGCTCCGTCTCTGTTGGCTCTAGGTCAGAAATCCCCCTTTCTACTATGGTGGGTATCTCTATTTATAGAGGCCCTGGTCCTCTTCCCAAATATTGAGCGGGAAGGGATCGAACAACAGATAGTACAAGTTATCCTGACTAAAGTTGGTCTTCGACTGCCAAAGGCACTAGCGATGACGCCATCTTGGGCTCCACGGTGACCTCCATCCTGTCGCTCTGCTGGTCTTGGTCTCATTGCACCGATATGGTAACCTTTGCTTGATGCCTTGGTACTCCGCGCCTGCGCTCTCCCCCTTTGCACCAAAGAGGAAACGAGGACGCTACATAGGCTCGCGCCCACCTGGTCTCGATCGTCAAGGCTTGTGTCATGAGCACCTCGCGAGGTACTCCTTGCCTTGATCTCTCTGCCTCCTCGCAAACCTACCTGGTGAGGCTGCCCCTGAGGAAGCCTTGCGTCGTCCGCCCCGCGAGGCTTGGCCCCTCGCGAGGGTCTTGAGCTTGGGTTGATGAAGACGGGTCATGCTGGGTCACTGCTGAGCCACGCCGTAGGCCGCAGGTAGGCAAGTCTGGGGACCCCCATTCCCAAAACGCCGACAGTAGCCCCCGGGCCCAAGACGCGCTCGGACTTGGCTTAGCAGCGAAGCGAAAGGGCGAGTGCGGAGCGCCGCGGGACCCATCAGCCTGCGGCCTTGGTCGCCGCGTGGCAGTTGATTGGACGTGGCCGTCTCCGCTGCCCCACACTGCATAATTCACATATATGATAACTGGCTGGAAAACATGGCATTGCATAATTCACATATCTGACACAGAAAGCAAACAAGAGGAATTCACATAAAGCATGTCTAATCTAAGAAGATGGCATGGCAATGCAAGACACCATATGCATGATATGAGCAATATAACCCAGCCAAGTTAGAGCATGCACCTCGGGGGAGGGGGGGATACGACTGGTCATCTCTCTCTGAATCCTCCTCTGAGGAGCTATCTGTAACCAGTAAGAAATCTACATCAACAGGTAGCACTGACTACTCAGAAGACCTTGTTTTCACTCCAGATTTTCCCATGAACAACTCAAATGGCTGATGCACAGGAAGAGTAGATGAATGTATAAACATTGTTGACAAATGGAATACATTATGGAAAAAATATGGCATGATACAATTCACATATACGATGGCTGGCTAAACAGGATGGCATTGCATGATTCACGTATATGATGCCTCGCTAAAGAAGATGGCATTGCATAATTCCCATATACTCCCTCCGTTCCTAAATATTTGTCTTTTTAGAGATTTCAAATGGACTACCACATACGGATGTATATAGATATATTTTAGAGTGTAGATTCACTCATTTTGTTCCGTATCTAGTCATTTGTTGAAATCTAAAAAGACAAATATTTAGGAATGGTGGGAGTATGATACAGAAGCCAAACAGGTGGCATTCACACAAAGCAAATCTAAACTAAGCTGATGACATATAATATGTATAATGTAAGCAATGCAAGGCGCCATATGCATGATATGACCAACTTTAGCATGCCAGGTTAGAGCAAACACCTCAGGTGGTAAACAGGCGTGGTCATCTCCTTCTGAATCTCCATCTGAACAGTTATCTTCCTCTACAATCTGGAAATGCAGGAGAAGGGGGGCCACTTTGCCCACCATGGAGCGGCGTCTGCATGAAATTATATTCGCACGCAACGGTCTTCTCTTTTTCTCTACATGTTCAGTACGATTGTGTGCAATATCTGACATGCATAATAAAGAAATAGTTAGATTTTGTAAGGCCTAAGGGGTGCATGCAAAAATCAAGACTGATGGTAGCAAACGAGTGGATGGATCCAAAACTAATGATAGCAGGTAGATTATAGCTTCAGTTTAAAAAGATAGACAATGGATCATCTATTGTTTGTTGCCCACCCAACATGAACCACATAGAAGACACCAGATGAACCAGATAGTAGACAAATACTATTCGTTGCTGGCTCGATATGAGACCCATGGGCAATTCAAAACTCAAGATTGAACGATCAAGTAGCAAGTAATAATAACCGATGTATAACGTAAGCAAACACAAAAGACTGTGACCTCTCTAATTCGGAACTGTGTAGTCCTCAGGTCCATCTGCTCAGTCGATGATGGTAATGCAGTTGGCGTGGCTGCCGGCAACGGGGAAGATGATCTGAGGCAGCGAAAGAAAGTCTGCAGGGGGATCTCTGCTGCTGTGAACGCTTCTATCAATGGTGCACCTCAGGTGGGGTGGATGACGGCACGGCAGGAGCAGGACATAACAGACAGAGTTTTCTTTGACGCTAATCTAAAAATGAAGTAAATCTGTAAGGGCTCCTTAGAATTGGAGGATTCTATAAACGCAGGGACAGGAAAAACACAGGAATAGGATAGGAATGCACGTGCAAAACAGAGCATTTGGAAACATAGGATTTCAGTCAACTTGGGTGTTTGGCTCACATAAATTGGAAGAACAGAGGAATGGAGAACCAAAGTGATGCGACGAGTGTACAACCTCTTTGGCATAGCCTTGTGGACCTCAGCATCATTGGGTTGGACGTGGAGGATGGTGATGATGCTGGTGTGACTGTCGGAGGCGGGGAAGAAGATCCGAGGCCTCTGGAAACGGCGCCGAGGGTACTGCTCCGCTGTGATGGACGGTTCCGTCGTTGGAGCAGCTTCGCTAAGGTGTACGGTGACGAGGCTGAAGCATGACAAGACTGACAACCTTAATCTGAAGTGGGACCCTAATATCATCTGCAATAGATGATGTAAAATACATCACCAAAAAGTGCTAGATGTAAAACGCATCAACCGCGCCACGGCCGCTCTGACAGATGCTGTAAGTACTGTTCACTCTGAACTTAACTGAAGAAAATGAACTTCACAGTCGAAACTGAAATTTATTGTCAAAACTGATTGAACTAGTAACAGAGCATTGCAATAGATGTTTAGGGCGTTCGAGCAGTAGTAGCAGAGAAGCAGTGATCTAAATCAGCAGATGCTCGAGCAGGGAACACACTAGCAGAGAGAATGTCGTGCAGTAGCACCATGAGCGAGTGCTAAAGCAGCAACTCCTGTAGCTGCCGGAGGTCGTGTAGCAGCAGTAGCAGCGCAAGCAAGAGTAAGAGCAGAGTAGCAGCACGAACGAAAGCAGGAGCAGTGTAGCAGCACGACCGACAGAAAGAACATAGCCGCAGCGCGAGCGAGAGCCGGAGCGGCTGCATCTAGTGCCGTTGTGGAAGTCACCGCCAAGGAAGCAACGACATGGGGGAGAGACGCCATGGATGATGTGGCCGGTGACGGCAACATCGATGGAGATGCCATGTCTGCTCGGTATCGAGCACCGGCAGTCCGTGAGATCGAATAAAAGATAAAATGCAGAGGTGAGTGCAGAACCTCCTTGGTGGCGCCAAGTTGGCCCCGGCTTCATCAGAGGAATTGGTTAGGGTGCTGCTATTTCGGTGGGGCAGGTCAAGACGGCGCTGTGGGGATTGAGGTGGCGCGATAGATGAGGCGAACGTCAGGGCAGCTCCTTGGAGGTAGAGGACGGGGCGGCTGATCCGGCGGGATGATGAGATCGACAACAGATCCTCATTCGGTGCGGTGGATGAGGGACGGCGAGCTGTTGCGGTGGACGACGTAGTCGGGGAAGAGTCCCTGGCTGGGCGGCGGTCGGGAGGCCGACGGAGGAGGGTGGGGTTTTGCGGGTTTTGGTGGCCTCGGTGTACGAATGGGGGGTGAAGGGGGAGGGGGGGCCAAGCTTAGGGACGCGCTTGTCCGAAATATAGGGTAAGTTACCAGCGTACCCCCACCGGTTTTGACACCGCGACGTGGAGCTTCATTTCCAGCTGATGGGTAGAAGGGGGATTTCGCATGTCTGGGCTGCGGGAGCGATTTCGAATGAGGAGGGAGTTCTCGCGCGCGTCCAAATTTCGGGATAACAAGGCGCGGCGCGGGTTGAAGAAGCGGGAGTTTCAAAGTAGGTGAGACAAAAGATACTCGAGCTTGAAAATTTCGGGATAACAAGGTGCGGATTCCTTGTTCGACAGAACAAACTTAACGTGTAAAAAAACAATTCATACAAGACACGAGAGAGTCATGTCCCCTTTTACTATATTGCTATAGATGCCATTGAAAAAACTACAAGAAAAATGTAAAAAAAATCGGGAGAACAAGATTACCCTGCACAGTTCCAAATTGATTCGCACTTCCCTCAAGAACAACAAAAAACAAATCAATTCCCACCAAAGAAAGAGTAATGTCCCTTTTTATATGATTACAGATGCCATGATCTCGAATTTAATTTTTTGAATCCACGTTATGTTGAATTCGAATATATCAGTAGGTGACCTTGCGGTTTATAATTGATGTAGTCGTACATTTTGATCTTCCATCATATATGAACATTTTACTCCACCATGTGAACATATATATTGTCGTCTACCATATGGTCTAAATTTGAATCAATTTTCCTTATTTGAATACGATTGTTGTCAAGTTATACAATAATTTAAGTATTATCTTGATAACAAAAATACATGCATATAGCAGTAATCATATTTCACTATGAATTACATGTACCATACGCTCTACAATTCAAATATTTGTATCCATTTTATGTTGAATTCAAATCATAATACATTATTGGGCTAGGTAGCGAGATGTTTGGGATAATCTAAAACCTGTTTTCATACGTATAATTTTTGGCTGAATTGGGACAAGTTTTGGTATAAGCCTCTTGCAAAACCAGAGATTCTCTCAACAAGACTCGTGGTTCCGAGAGGGAACATGTCACCTTTGTGTGCGAAACGATATACGCTGCCTCCCCCCTGATTTTATTTACACAGACAACATAGAACTATATGAGTGCCCTGTTAAATTTTGGAATTATTTCGGGTTCATTTGGCCTTTTTATACATTAATTGAGTTTCTGGACTTTTAATGTGCATAATCTAAATATGAATTGCATGCACATGCTCCGGTGCACCAAAGTGGGTTGAAAAATCACATGTGTGTCCTTGGTTGAATTTCTAGGTCCCCTGGAAGAAATGAGAATGAAATTCAAACATCTGGGCGTCATGACTCTGCCGAGAACATCGAGAAACTTAGATTTTAAATTCATGTAAATCCAAAACTCGGCTAGAAATCATGAAACTTGGCATGGTGTCATGTCATGGCACTAACATGTTGTGGTAAAAAAATGGGCCGATTTGGAAGCTCGTGGTTCTAAGAGGGAAGGTGCCACCTTTGAGTGTGAAACGATATACGCTGCCCCCCCATTAAGTTTCTTAACAAAGGCAACATAGAACTACATTAGTGCCATGTTAAATTTTGGAATTATTTCGGGTTCGTTTGTCGTTTTTATACATTAATTGAGTTTTTGGTCATTTAATGTGCATAAGTCAAATTTGAACTACAAGCACATGCTCTCGTGCACCAAAGTTGGTTGAAAAATCACATTGTGTCCTCGGGTGAATTTCTAGGTCCCATGCAAGAAATGAGAATAAAATTAAAACATCTGGGAATCGTGGATTGGCCGAGAACATTGAGAAACTTGGTTTTAAAATTCTTTTAAATCCAAAATACATCTGAAAATCATGAAACTTGGCATGGATGTCATGTCATGGTACTACCATGTTGTGGTAAAAAAATGGCCGAATAGGAAAAGATTTTGGTATAAGCTTCTTGCAAACCTAAGCTTCTTTCAAGAAGGCTCGTGGTTCTAAGAGGGAACGTGCCACCTTTGAGTGCGAAACGATATACGTTGTCCCCCTTGAGTTTATTTACAAAGGCAACATAGAACTACATGAGTGCCCTGTTAAATTTTGGAATTATTCCGGCTTCGTTTGGCCTTATTTACATATTAATTGAGTTTTTGGTCATTTAATGTGCATAATTCAAATTTGAACTACAAGCATGTGCTCCCGTGCACCAAAGTTAGTTGAAAAATCACATTTGTGTCCTCGGGTGAATTTCTACTCCCTCCTTCCATCTATATAGGTCCTAATGCGTTTTTTGAGGCTAACTTTGACCAAAAGTTAGAGCAATAATATATGAAATTCAACTTACACAAAGCATACCTTCAAATTTGTATGTCAAAGGAGCTTCCAATAATATAATTTTCATAGTATACATCTCATGTGCTATTAATCTTGTCAATAGTCAAAGGATGTCTTGAAAAACACATCAGGCCCTATATAGATGGAAGAGGGAGTAGGTCCCATGCACAAAATGAGAATAAGATTCAAACATCTGGGCATCGTGGCTCGGTCGAGAACACTGAGAAAATTGGTTTTAAAATCATGAAACTTGGCATGGTGTCATGTCATGGTAGTACCATGCCGTGGTAAAAAAAATTGGCCGAATAGGAACAAATTTTGGTATAAGCTTCTTGCAAATCGGAGCTTCTCTAAAGAAGGCTCGGGGTTCTGGGAGGGAACGTGTCACCTTTGTGTGCATAATTAAAATTTGAAATACAAGCACATGTTCCAGTGCACCAAAGTTGGTTGAAAAATCACATGTGTGTCCTCAGGTAAATTTCTAGGTTCCATGCAAGAAATGGGAATGAAATTCAAAATTCTGGGCGTCGTGGCTGGGTTGGAAACATTGAGAAACTTAGTTTTTTAATTCCTGTAAATCCAAAACACACATGAAAATAATAAAACTTGGCTTGGTGCCATGACATGGCACCAACATGCTGTGGTAAATTTGCAGTCCGATTTACGAAGGCACACACATTAATAATCAACAAAGTCATTTTGGAACAAGTGCAGTCACGTTACAATCGAAAACACAAGTATTATTGAAACCGTGGGCATTCTACTTACTAGTACCATTTACATGCCGCCACGCGTCCCCAATTTTTATTAGCTAGGAGGTGCTGTGCAGGGTAGCTATTTGAGTACGAGAGGCGTGCGATCGGACCCCTGCACGTGCTTATCGGGAGGAGAGCCCTTTGACCTCCATCTGTCGTCCACCTCTCTCCCAAGGTCTCCATTAATGGCGCCCGAGCCTCTGTTTAATGGCGTGGCTATGTCGCACTCCACTGAGATTTAAGAGAAAAAAAAGAAAATCTGAAAGCACGGATCTTGATGTAAGATCCGTCGGACCTATATAGCATCTACTATGACTTATAGCAAGACTGATGAATATATAAGGACGATTAAATTTTTTTTTGATCAAAGAAGGGCTTGCCCCTTCCAATTTTCATTACTGAAAACCACCACAATTCACAAGAAGTTCAGCACAACTCCAACCTAACACGAAGGACTAAAAGCTACCAGATTGAAATCGCAACATCCCAAGAGCCAACAAAGGCCAAACATCCGCGCTAGAACCCAACATTTCACAACCGACGACACAATCCACATCCTAAACCGATTATTACATCAAAAGAAACCAGGAAACTGAAGGAAGCCCAACAACAACTAGAAGAACAGCAACGCCAGGGTCGCCACAGCAAGAGTTTTCTTCATTCCAGCCTTGCAACATTGATCTTCCACAGAAAGATAAGGACGATTAATTGCCTTACATAATTAGAAAGATAATTTAAAAAGCCACATGCGGCTACGCCCGAAATACACAAGGGCAAAAGAAGAAGGAAGACAAGGATTTGGCTCGCTGATCTCTACTTTCTTGATGCGTTGCTGTAGGCCGCGGGAACTGGTCTCTGCGGCGAGTGGCTATGAGCTCTTTCGTGTCCTCAGGATGCTGCTTGAGAACATCCATGGATTCCTCCACCAGCCTTTGGCGCTCGTTGCGGAGCATGCCATTCTCGTCCATAAGTTTCTTGACGATGACGCCGGTCCTCTTCAACAAGGCACTGGTCTCCTCCTGCTGGTATGCACTTCGGACGATCTTCTCCCTCAGCAAGTCGCGCTCGGCCCAGAGCCTCTCATTGCCCTCCCTTAGTTGCCGGATGACGCCGGTAGCTTGTTCAAATGAGGCTTTCACGTCGTCCTACAACCTCACCCAGCCGAAGATCTGATCCATCTGGCTATGGACGATTGCATGCATGCGCCTGTAACAGTTGTTGCCTGCCCGCGAGAAATTTTCCCAGGTCGCCGCGGCGCGGCGGGACATCTCTGTTGCATTCGTGGCGCGGCGGGACATCTCTGCTGCTTTCGCGGCGTGGCCGGACTAGTCTGCTGCATCGACGGCTCGGCAGGACCTCCGTGCTACTTCAGCGGCGCGGCAGGACCTCTGTGTTGCTACTTCCGCGCGGCGGGACATGTCGGCTGCTCTCGCAGTGAGGCGGGACATCTCTCGTGCTTCCGCTTCCATGCTCGTCTCTCCCTGGTGGCAATTTTTTGACCCAGAACTCACGCTGGCCATGGCAGACGCAAGGGAAGGATGCTGAATGACTTGTTTGTTTTTGTGGATGAGGAGTTGAGGAGGAATGTGCAGTCATCTTGGCATACTAGTATTTATAACCGAGTACTAATACGCTCCTAAGTGGGAAACCATTTAGGTTGTGATCGGTGTGAACAGGTTTGCAATTCAATATAGCATGGAGTAATTTGGAATGTGACGAGACACAAGCTCAAAATTTATTGACGGTTCTAGTTTCAAAGTGCGGCACTATTCCTGGATGGAGTACTTCTTTTTCTACTCCCTCCTTTCCAGTTTTGTAGGGCTTATCTCAAAATTTTAATTTTTCCATTTTATAAGGCTCAATTTGGTTGTTCCCCAACACATGTTCAGATTCCAAGGTGCATTAAATCATTGCATGCAATTATTAAGAGAAAATTGACCAATGCATGTACTTTATGGATGCATGCATTGCAATTAATGCATTGATAAACATAATTTTTTGAGAAAAACAAGAGCATTAATTAAGTGCTTTTGCAAACTACAAAAAATGTTCCACCACTCACCATCTTGGTTGGTGAGATTTTTGAATTAAGCCCTATAAAATGGAAAGGAGGGAGTACTGCTGTGTACGTGCAATAACTGGCACCGTCGTATACATATCTTACAGTTAATGGGGCATTCGATAGGAATAGCCATGTGGAGAGCTCTAGGCTAGTCCTTTTTTGAGACGCATTAAACCTATCTCTCAGGACTTCTTGCACGCACCATCGTGCCACCCACAAAAACTTGTACTCTGAGTTTAGTACTCCCTCCGTTCGGAATTACTTGTCATCAAAATGGATTTGTCTAGAACTAAAATACATCTACATACATCCATTTCAATGACAAGTATTTTCGGACGAAGGGAGTAGTACGTTATACAGGAAGAGAAGAGGTGCACGCATGCACTCGTCCTCTCACACACGCGTCTGTTTTTTCTCGAAAAGGAGGATGATGACCCCCGGCCTCCGCATCTGGGAGTCACACACGCATCTGTAGCTACGAATTGTAGTGTTCTCAACCATCCGATAGGCTCTATCAAGGATGTACCTATATACTAAAACATGTCTAGATACATCTATATTTTGACAAATGGAAGGCATGTATTGTGGAACGGATAGAGTGCTTGTCATCAAAATGGATAAAAAGGGACGTATCTAGAACTAAAATAAGTCTACATACATATCCTTTTATCCATTTTGATGACAAGTAGTACTTCTTACCTAAAGGAACTTTATATCCAACAGACACAAAATATCCATTCTACTGTTGGAAATTACTGATCTGATGTCGAAGTAATTGCTGCGTCACCACCGAAACCCACCATTTCTTAAGCTAAATTAGACCAAGGTAATCCCTATATTAGCATATTACTAAGATAAACCTAAGGAACTGTAGAAACATTTAGGACGTGAGCTTGTCAATCTGAATGTGGAGGGACACAAGCTTAGCCCCGACCAGCAGCTTGGGCGGAACTGTCAAGAAGGTCAGCTCCTGCACGTCGACGTCGCCGGGATCGTTGCTGCTTGTCACCTTCATTTCCACCTTGACGGCATCGGTCGTGCCTTTGGGCTCCCCCGGCGGGCCATTCGCCCACATCATGGCCAAGTAGTGCGGCAGTGGGGACGCCCCCGCTCTGATGCAGACGACCGACACGGCGATAGGTGCGCCGATGTCGAGAACGCCGCCGACCAAGAAAAACGCGCGGCGGTCCTCCTCCACGAACGGCAAGAGCCATGGCTCTGACAGTGGCACTTGCAGCTGTAGCACCTTGCCGTACTGGATCCTGTGCACGGGCATGGGGTGCACGATGCTGATGTGGTGGTAGAGCGCCGGCGGTGGGCCTTCGTAGCCGTAGATAGGCACGGGGCATTTGCAGGGCGCGAGCGGACACACGCTCTGGTGATCAGCGAGCTTGTGGTAAGTGACGTAGATCCCACAGCCTTCGTGTGGGCACTCCACCCTCACCGACGAAAGGGTGGAGTCCACCGCCGTGTTCCGCACGTCGAAGCCACCGCCGCGCTCGCACTTCTGGCACTGCCGCTGGTTCCCGGGGCGCTCGACGCAGCAGTCCGCGCAGGCCAGGTGCCCTCCCTTGCACTGCAGAAATCAATCGAACAACACATCAATCAAGAAACCTGCACCTTGCTCAATCAGCCGAACGGACGAGGTGTATTCGAACCTCATACAGTGGAGGCGTAAGGGGCGGAGGCACAAGGGGAAGTGGAGCATGATGAGGTCCATTGAGACCTTTGAGAGCTCCATCGTCGGGTCCTATTCGGTCTGCATGATCTCACCCTCCTTGTGCACAACCATATCTCGACTTGGGCCGGGGTATTACAAAGCTTTATTGTCACATATTTTATACTCCCTCCGTTCCTAAATGTAAGTCTTTATAGAGATTTCACTAGGTGGACTACATATGGAGCAAAATGAATGAATCCACACTTAAAATGCATCTATATACATCTGTATGTAATTCATAATGGAATCCCTACAAAGACTTATATTGGAATGGAGGGAGTACTACTTCAAGGTGCATTAAATCAACACATGCAAGTATCAAAAGAAGAGTCACGGCATGCATGCATGCGTTGTAATTAATGCATCGGTAAATGCAAATTATTGAAATATATCGAGTGCAGTGATTTGATG
This sequence comes from Triticum aestivum, assembly GCF_018294505.1. Taxonomy (NCBI): domain Eukaryota; kingdom Viridiplantae; phylum Streptophyta; class Magnoliopsida; order Poales; family Poaceae; genus Triticum; species Triticum aestivum. The sequence goes on from NC_057810.1 coordinate 416,236,670, forward strand.
TGTCGCGTCAACTCGTACATCAACGAGAAGTTTGATTATCCTCTCCCTGACGGACTTAACTGCACCTGCCTTTGGCTGTATGACAGGTTGGCCACACACCTGTCGGGCCCACCTGTCATACACGCAAAGGCAGGAGCATCCCTCCCTCGCCCATAAGCGTGGTGGCTGGCAAGACTAGGAGAAGCTTTCGCTACACACTCTCGCTCCCGCACGCGGTGGACATGAAGCAGTTCAATCGGCGTTAGATGGCCAGAAGCGTATTGTAGTACTCCTCCAGTGCAGTAGTATTCCATCATTGTTCGACTTCCCGAAGAGGCGAAGAGCCAAGCGCAGCCCGGACGCTCATGTGGCAGTTTCATGTGTAGAGTAGTCTAGGATAGCGTGTACCGTGCCTGTAAGCTTAAAATCGTTGGGGTCGGCTCCATGCCATGTGGCCGTCTCGAAGTTTTAAAAAAAAATAGTCTTCTGGCCCTACCTGTCACCCTGATGATTGTAGTCTGCATGCTCATCTGGTTTTTTTAAAGGGGGGACTCCCCGGCCTTTGCATCAGAACGATGCGTACGGCCACATATATTTTAATTTGTGGTGGGTAGATGTTAGAGGTTGCATCAAATATATTGTACACTGCGGGTCTTTCAGCCAAGTTTAGAGGCAAGCATGTGGGGCCAGTGCTATGATGTATCGCGTCAACTCGTACAACGAGGAGAAGCTTGATTTTACTACACGCCTTCTCCCTCGCCCATGCGCGCGGTTGCTCGCAATGGAGGACAGGCTTTTTCTTAGTAGTACTTCTACAACAAGCTATCCGTTCCGCTCGCGGTGGACATGCAGCAGTTGATTCGACACTGTACAAGCAGTAGTAGTAACATCATTGTTCGTCTTCTCGAGGAGGCGAAGAGCCAAGCGTATACCGAACGTTGCAGTTGCGAACATTGGAGCACGCATATAGCCAGGCTCTTGCATGAGACAAAATTGCTATGTGAGCCCACTATTGTACTAGTACGTACAACTACTTGCTAGTATAGCCCCGTAAACTAGAAAGGAGTATTTGCCCTTCTAGAGACTTCAACAAGTGACTAGACTACACCGAGACAGAGTACATATGGAGCAAAATGAGTGAATCTGCACCGTAAATAAATACGTACTAGTTCTATCATTTTCCTCTCCGAGGTGCACAATATTGAGTATACTGACTAGTCTCTTTTTGACACACATTTACGCTTTTTTTGACACAGTACAGACGCAAGCCCTCATATACATGCGCATACACTCACCCCTATGAACGCACACACGCACGACACTATCATCTTGAAATTTACGAAGTCACCATAGGCACCTCGTCGTCGACGGGTCTATAGGTGCTTGAATGCCAAGGAGGAAGAGGGTAGCAGTTCCCGAGACGTTGAACGATCAATGATGCATCCTCAATTACATGTAGAGGGAATTAATTGGAGAAGCAGAATAGAGCCAGCATGATGTGAATGCAACAGAGCTTGGACTCTCATATAATAAAGACGCTCCACCACTCCAATCCATCTACTCCCAAGTCTCTGCGCAACACTGCTCACTGCAATCCAAGACCATGTGACCAGAAGCCACAAGCACCTATGGAGGTGATGGACGCGAGCGGCAGTCGGCTGTGCCAAATCATCCAAGGCGCCGGCCTGCGGCCCCGCACCGCGCAGCGTTTCCATACGGTGCTGGCGACTGCAGGCATCGTAGCCCTCGCCGACGCCGGCTTCGCCTCTCGCATGGACGACATGATGGTCAACTCCATCCGCAAGTTCACCGCCGTCAAGAAGCGCGCGGACGACCTTGCCGTACTGCTCCAACCTGCGCGCCCAGGCTCCTTGTCGGAGTAAAGGGCCACGGGTAGGCTAACCCGAGCCCCAGAACCTTTCAAGACATCGGGGCAGGCCGCGCCCCTCAAAGCCGAGTCTCAGATGACGACTCCCAGATGAGTCGAGTCTCAGATGGCGACTCCCAGATGAGTCGAGTCTCAGATGACGACTCCCAGATGAGCTGAGTCTCAGATGACAACTCCTAGAGGAGCCGACTCGTGGCCGGCGACTTCCGGAGGAGCCGGCTGTGGAGAGTCGGCCCATGACTCTACACTCGTTTCGATAGGCGAGGCGGGTACGACCACGGCGTGGCCGTCACCTCTTGCTTGCGAGGGGCCAGCATGGATACAGTGTGCCGTACCGCCGGAGATCTCCGGCGTGGCCCGACACTGTTGCCATGCCAGCCCTGACCTCAGCCACAGTGAGCGGCGCACTGTGGCCACGATGGCCTACCTGTACGACTCAGAGACGGCGGACCCGCCGGACAGTGAGAACATAGAAGACGGCGGATACGCCCCGAAGGCGGCCCCGTGGGAGTCGGCTCCCCAGAGTCGGCAGCCTCTCCTACGGGTCCCACACGCCATTAACCAGACAAGATGGGGAGTAACGATAGTGATCGCCCGATAGACGGCGGCATTGTTGCCACGACCCAATGACCAAGCCTGCATCATCAGAAGCACGGCTACAGTGCCGGACTCGCCGGCGGGGCCCGCGAGTCGGCGTGCCCCAGCAGTCGGCGGAGAAGATGGCGGCCTGTGAGACAAACGGCTGGGACCCGCGCCCAGCCGGATTACCATTGTACCCCCAGGGGGTAGGCCAATATAAACCCCCCGGGGCACCCATGCAAAGGGTTCGCATCCATTAGCCTTAGACCAGATCATATAGAAGAAGAGAGCTAGCCTTGCCTCCTTCTACCTCCAGAATACAGCTCTAGGAGCAACTTTGTAGTCACTACACCTTAGTGATCATGCGGAGACCCCGCAGAGCAGCAGTAGGGGTGTTATCTCCCCGGAGAGCCCCGAAGCTGGGTAAGATTCGCCGGTGTGCATGCCTTCGCCTCATCCCGTTTCCTGGCACCGGCGATGTTCTACTCGCTCCCTCCATGATAAGCCATCCTTTGGCATATGTCACTCCCAACCCCCGACATTTGGCGCCCACCGTGGGGGGAGGTGCACCGTCGTCCAGAGACCTGCTTTGGAAGGGAACCCTTTTCCTCCCCGTGAGCGTAGCCAGCCCGACATGCCCGATGGTGCTTGCCCCGAGCGCTGCAAAGCACCGACGACGCTTGCGCGGCGAGCTGCCTCGCTGACCTTCTCAGCAAGGTTAGCATCTCCGACGAGCCTGCATCTGATGCGGGCACGGGCGGCCCTGAAAGCCTCCTCGCGGGCCTCCTCGACCATCTCCACGTCGCTGGCGAGCCTGCCGTGGACTTGGAGTCCGTAGGCTCCACCGACCCAATGCTGGTCGACTCCGACGGCGTGTCGCTCGACACGTTCCCCTCCAATGTGTTGATCTACGATGAGCCGCTCCCTCGTGAGGCGAGCAGCGGAAGCGCCATCACGGAGGTGCTCGTTATCAGTCATGGCGAGCACTCCGGTGAAGGAGCACATGACCTGCTCGACGCGGCTCTGCGAGACCTGACGGCGTCCATTCTGGAGGACGCTGACGCCGAGATGCTGGAGGCACGCCGCCTTCAGCTCGTCGAAGGCGCGAAGAAGCTGGCGAGCATGAGACGCTTGTCGGAGGCCTACCAACGTGAGATGGATCGCGCTGTGGGAGGCTCGCCAGCGCCGACTGGGCCTAGCCGCCTAGGCGCGGTCCGACAACGCGGCGCGGCCATCGCCAACCTGTTCGGGGCCGATCGCCCCATATATGCCACGCCTGCGGAGAACATCCGCGCCGCCCAGGCGGCAGCAGACGAACTAGACAACTTCGAAGGCGAAGAGCGCCGCTTGATGACCGAGCGAGTCCAGCGACTCCTCAAAGCGTCTGCCGCACAGAACGAAGCCGGCTGCCGCACGGAGGCGCCGCAACGCCAAAATGACGACCTACCTCCCCGCCGAGATCAAGGCGCGACGTCTCGGACACCGACTGGCGGAGTTCGCGGAAGAAAAAGAAGGATCCGGCTGCCAGCCACAGTTGGACTCGCATCACCATCGAGCGTGACCAAGACGGCCGCCCAAGAGCAGTGGAGCGGCAGGGCGACTACCTGCCTCCCCCACCACAAAGAGAAAGACGAGTCTCCACACCGCCTATCGAGCATCCGACTCTTGGCGACCGCCTCGGCCATCGAGAGGGAGTCGGAGAGAACGACGCCCGCCACCGGATCGACCGACTCCACCGATCCCTGGCACTGGAAGAAGAAGATGAGCTGGGCCCGCCCTGCTTCGGACCCCGCATTTGAGATGAGCCTTTTCCCAAAGGGTTCACGCTCCCCCGAGACACGCCCAAGTACACCGGCTCCGTGAAGCCGGAAGATTGGCTAGTTGACTACTCCACGGCCGTCAACATAGCGAACGGCAACAAGCGCGTTGCCGTGAAGTACGTTCCGCTCATGCTCCAGGGTACGGCCCGGACATGGTTGAACAGTTTGAAGCCCCGCAGCATCAATAGTTGGGTCGACTTCACCGAGGCTTTCATCCGCAACTTCACAAGCACGTACAAGCGACCCCCCAAGCTGCGCCAGCTCTCCTTGTGCGTGCAAAGCCAAGACGAGTCGACACGCGACTACCTCACGCGATGGGGCGAGCTTCGGAACTCCTGCGAGGGCGTGCACGAGGTGCAGGCTATCGAGTACTTCACTGCCGGGTGCAGAGAAGGCACCCTCCTCAAGCACCGGCTCCTCTGCGATGAGCCCGAGACCCTCTACGAGTTGCTCGTCATTGCAGACAAATATGCCACGGCTGACTCCTCCATGAAGACAGATATTCAAGTTAGTGTGACTGGCAAAGTGGCCCCTCAAGCTCCCAGAACTCCGGCTGGAGACACCAGTCGGCGACAGCAGCAGAATGATCACAAGCGCAAGGCCCCGTAGCCGACTTCCAGCAGTCGGCAGGTCGCGACAGTCGAGGACCAACAGCCTGAAGGGCAGCCTCTGCCGAAGCGGCAGAAAGGCAGCAAGTCCAACTGGTTGCCGGCCTTCTCTTACGAGCAGACTCTGGATGGTCCCTGCAAGTTCCACAGCGGCGCGAAGCCATCAAACAATACCACCCGGAAATGCCACTGGCTCACCAGAATCACCAAGGGAGACGGCCTCCTTCCTCCTCCGCCTGCTGGGCCGCCGCCTCCACAGCCGCCCCAGCAGCCAGCGGTCAGGCCAGTCAGCGCCGTGCAAGATGAATACCCAGAAGAGCATGGAGCCTATGTAGTGTTCACCAGTGTGGCTGATGACCGGCGCAACAAACGGTTGCAGCAGCAAGAAGTAAATGTAGTAGCCGCAGAGACTCCAGAGTTCATGCATTGGTCCGAGAAGCCTATCAGTTGGAGCAGAGCTGACCACCCAGAGGTGATGCCGAATCCAGGCACCTATGCCTCGGTCCTGAGTGCTACCTTGGCCACTGATAGGCGGGCCGCTCGCTTCTCGCGAGTATTGATAGACGGAGGAAGCAGCATCAACATCATGTACAAGGATACCATGGAGAAATTAGGAATCAAGCAGAAGCAGCTTCAAACCAGCCAAACTGTTTTCCACGGCATTGTACCTGGCCTTTCTTGCTCCCCAATTGGCAAGATTCAGATAGACGTGCTCTTCGGAGACAAAGATCATTTTCGCCGAGAGCCAGTCTGGTTTGAAGTGGTGGACCTTGAAAGCCCTTAGCAACCGTTGCTTGGCCGACCTGCTTTAGCCAAGTTCATGGCGGTCCCCCATTACGCCTACCTCAAGATGAAGATGCCGAGTTCAAAGGGGATTCTGACCGTGGCTGGCGACTACAGGAAGTCGTCCGCTTGCGCGGCCGAGAGTAGTCGGCTGGCCGAGTCCCTGGTGATCGCAGCTGAGAGGCGGCTCCTTGATCGGGTTGTGGCAATGGCCGGCAAGCAGCCAGAGATGTCGCCCGACCCCAAGGAGTCGGAAACTGAGGGTTCGTTCAAGCCAGCTAAGGAAACAAAGAGGATACCTCTGGACCCGGAGCACCCAGAGAGGCACGCTGTCATAGGTGCGAACCTAGACAGCAAATAGGAAGGCGAGCTCGTCGATTTCCTCCGTGAGAATCAAGACATCTTTGCATGGTCTCCTAAAGACATGCCAGGTGTACCGACGGAATTCGCCGAGCACAAGTTACATGTCTGATCTAATGTGAAACCCGTCAGGCAGCCCTTGCGCCGCCTGTCAGAAGAGAAAAGAAGAGTTGTTGGAGAAGAGATAGCCAGACTCCTGGCGGCCGGCTTCATTATGGAGGTGTTCTTTCCAGAATGGCTGGCGAACCTGGTCCTAGTGTTGAAGAAGAACAAGCAGTGGCGGATGTGTATCGACTACACAAGCCTCAACAAAGCTTGCCCCAAAGATCCATTTGCTTTGCCAAGAATTGACCAGGTGATAGACTCCACAGCCGGATGCGAGCAGTTGAGCTTCTTAGATGCATACTCAGGATATCACTAGATCAAGCTGAACCCGGCAGACAGACTGAAGACTGCCTTCATCACGCCGTTTGGAGCCTTCTGCTACCTGACTATGACATTCGGCTTGAGGAATGCCGGCGCCACCTTTCAGCGTTGCATGCAGAAGTGTCTCCTCAAGCAACTCGGCAGAAAGGCCCATGTCTACGTGGATGATGTGGTAGTGAAGACGGAAAAGCGGGGAACATTGTTGGAAGATCTCCAAGAAACCTTTGAGAATCTGCGCCGATTCCAGATCAAGCTTAATCCAGAGAAGTGCGTCTTCGGAGTACCAGCCGGCCAGCTCCTTGGTTTCCTGGTCTCAGAACGCGGCATATAGTGCAACCCTGTGAAGATCAAAGCCACCGAGAGGATGGAAGTCCCCCGCCGACTGTTAGATGTGCAGAAATTCACCGGCTGCCTGGCGTCCATCAGCCGATTCATCAGTCGGCTGGGCGAGAAGGCTCTCCCCTTGTACCAACTAATGAAGAAAACTACCTTTTTTGAGTGGAACCACAAGGCGAACGAAGTATTTCTCGAGTTAGATGTTGACTACTCCCCCTGTGCTGGCGGCTCCGACTCCCAAAGAGCCTATGCTCCTATACATTGCCGCCACCAGCCGGGTAGTCAGCACAGTTATCATAGTCGAGCGCAAGGAGAAGGCAAGGCGCTCCCTGTCCAGAGACCAGTATATTACCTAAGCGACGTACTGTCGACCTCCAGGCAGAACTACCCCCACTACCAGAAGATGTGCTACGGCGTGCATTTCGCTGCCAAGAAGTTGAAGCCTTACTTTCAAGAACATCCAATCACTGTGGTTTGCACCGCTCCACTGGCCGAGATCATCAGAAGCCGTGATGCTTCAGGACGAGTAGCCAAGTGGGCCATAGATCTGGCTCCCTACACCATCTACTACCAGCCCCGCACCGCCATCAAGTCACAAGCACTGGCCGACTTCCTTGTCGACTGGGCCGAGACCCAGTACCAGCCACCAGCACCTGACTCCACCCATTGGCGAATGCATTTCGATGGCTCCAAGATGCGCACCGGCCTGGGAGCCGGCGTCGTCCTCACCTCCCCCAAAGGCGACAAGCTCAAGTACGCACTGCAGATCCACTTTGCCGCCTCCAACAACGTTGCCGAATACGAGGCGCTCGTTCACGGGCTCCGGCTTGCCAAAGAACTCGGCATCCGCCGGATCCTGTGCTACGGCGATTCCGAGTTGGTGGTCCAGCAGTCATCTAGCGACTGGGACGCCAAAGATGCAAATATGGCGAGCTATCACTTCCTGGTGCAGCAGCTCAGCGGATATTTCGAGGGGTGTGAATTCCTTCACGTCCCAAGAAATGACAACGACCAAGCGGACGCCCTGGCACGAGTCGGCTCCACCCGCCAGGAAATACCGTCCGACGTCGCCCTTCAGTGCCTCCTCAAGCCGTCTATCAAGCCTTCACCAGAATCAGACTCCATTTTTGTGCCAGCTCCCCCCGAAGAAGTCGCATCCGACTCAAGAGCACCAGCAGACGGCACAAGAATCCTCACAAACGGCTCCAAAAATACCGCAGTCAAAGCCGGCCTGGGGACTTCAAAACCCGGCCCGGGGACTGCGACAGTCAACCTGAAGACTTCAGAACTCGGCCCCGGGACTTCATCGACCCAGCAAGCGGCCGCGGATCCTAGCCCGCCGCCTCCCAGCCCAGCCACCCTTGTCCAAGTCGCAATAGTGGCAATCGAAGAAATAGCAGCACCCTCATGGGCCCAGCCCATCCTCAAGTTCCTAGTAAACAGAGAGCTGCCAGCTGATGAAATCTTGGCTCGGCAAGTGCAACACCGAGCGGCAGCCTATACCATAGTCAACAGAGAACTGGTCAGGCGCAGTGTCACTGGTGTCTACCAACGCTGTGTCGAGGCAGAACAAGGCCAAGCAATTCTCAGAGACATCCATGAAGGCGAGTGTGGCCATCATGCGGCTTCAAGGGCACTCGTCGCCAAAGCCTTCCGACACGGCTTCTTCTGGCCGACTGCCTTGGAAGAGGCCAAGCAATTAGTCCAAAACTGCAAAGGGTGCCAGATGTTTTGTTCCAAGCCGCTCCAGCCGGCTTCGGCGCTCAAGACCATTCCCACCGCCAGGCCCTTTGCGGTTTGGGGCCTAGACATGGTGGGACCATTCAAGACAGCACGAGGCGGCCTAACTCACCTGCTTGTCGCAGTGGACAAGTTCACCAAGTGGATAGAAGCAAAACCCATCAAGAAATTGAATGGTCCGACTGCAGTAACCTTCATCGCCGACATTACGACTCGGTACGGCATACCACATAGCATCATCACCGACAATGGCACAAATTTTGCCAAAGGAGCCTTGGCCCATTTCTGCGCAACACAGGGCATCCGACTGGACTTAGCGTCCGTCGCCCATCCGCAGTCCAACGGCCAGGTAGAGCAAGCAAACAGCCTCATCCTATCCGGCATCAAGCCTCGCCTGGTTGAACCACTGGAGCGTTCGGCCGGCTGTTGGCTTGAGGAGCTGCCAGCCGTCCTATGGAGTCTGCGCACGACTCCAAACAAGTCAACCGGCTTCACGCCTTTCTTCCTCGTCTACGGTGCTGAAGCCGTCATCCCGACGGACATAGAATTCGACTCTCCGTGAGTCACCATGTAAACCGAGGAGGAAGCAGAAGAAGCACGTCAAGACGGTGTCGATCTGCTGGAAGAGGGCCGGCTGTTGGCACTCAGTCGGTCCGGCATCTACCAGCAGAGCCTGCACCGATACTACAACAGGAAGGTCAAGCCAAGATCTTTCCAAGAGGGCGACCTTGTGCTCCGACTGATCCAGTGGACAGCCGGCCAGCATAAGCTGTCGGCACCTTGGGAAGGCCCCTTTATTGTCAGCAAGGTGTTGGGCAATGACTCCTACAACCTGATCGATGCCCAGAAGCCCCGAGCACGCAAGAGAGACGATTCCGGCAAAGATTCGGAACGACCATGGAATGCAAACCTCCTTCGAAGATTTTACAGTTGATTCAGTATGTATCACGCTACCCCTTTGTATTAAAGTACCGAGACTTCGGGCCCCCTGAGACGAGCTCGGGGACTGCCCCTTTTGATTATCTGTATGATAAGAATTATGCCTTCAAGTATGCTACTTCTTGCTATGCCGCTTGGCGCCGGGTTCGACTAGTCGGCCCGGGGACTCGCCGTCTGGCACTATGAAATGTTTCCTGAAGTCGGACAAGTAGTGTGCGACGCCTAAGCCGTCTCCTGCCAGAAGCCGCAGCTCGCAGAGCGACTGTTTGGTAGGCAGGAGTAAGGATGAATGGGCGTCCACATGAAAAATGGCTAAGGACCCAAAACATCAACATAGCCTAAGCCGGTTTCTAGCCCCCCTTTTTACAAGCCGACTCGCGAACATTCGGCTTACTGCTTTTGTCAGGACCCCGACTCGATGTCACATCGATCTAGCCGGTAACACCTCATATCACTTTGCGGCCTCACGCACGGTATCCCCACGGGTGTCGCCTTACCTTTGCCCGGGACCGTTTGCGCCTTTTGGCCCACGTATATGATAGTGTCGCTAGCATCCATATGATAAGGAGCCCGGGCTGACATGACTAGTCGTAAACCCAAAGTGGCACAGACTTACAGGGACAGGCATCCATGACCCAGCTTCGAACGTGTCGGTCATCAGCAAGTGGGTCCGGGCTGTAGCACTGGGCTAGCAGGACTCCGGTAAACCGGGCTGTAGCGGGCTAACAGGACTCCGATACTCAAAGCGTGACATTTCCCCAAAGGGACAGACACAGGAACAAAGAAGGACACATGCCGGCCAGCCTAAGTGTTCCAGAGCAGTAGCAAGCTACCATGGCTCAGCGGTAACACTAGGAGACATTTCCCGGTAAGAGAGGCTACTAAAGATAAACAACTAGATAGTCAGATCCCACACATACCAAGCATTTCAATCATACACACAATATGCTCGATATGTGCAAATACAACGAAGCATCACAACATGACTCTACGACACAAGTACTTTATTTAAGGCTCAGAGAGCCATACATAACATACACAAAGGTACGGGTCTCACGACCCAACATTCAAGTCATACAGTCATACAAACCAGCAGCGGAAGTACATTGTCTGAGTACAGACAACTAGTAAAATAAAAGAGGCTTGGAAAGCCTAGCTATACTACGTGGTCCATCACAATCTCAGGGTCACCACCTGGGTCCTTAGCCTACTCGTTGATGTCAACGTCTACATAGAACCCATCAGAAGGGGTTGCAGCGTCTTCTGTAAAAATGTAGATTATAGCAACATGAGTACAAAGGTACTCAGCAAGACTTACATCAGATCCTACATACATGCATATTATCAAGAAGGGTTGGTGGAGTTATTGCAGCAAGCCAGCTTTGACTCTTGGCTAGACTATCCTACGATACTCCAACTTGAAATGGTTTTGCGCACACGAGTCCACTACTCACCACTTCAATACACTACCGAGGATCCACCTCCATCTTCCTACGGAAGGGCCATCCTCGGCACTCACACTTATCTTGAGGCTTTTAACAGTTTCCATTTACTTGTCTATGAACTGTATAGGCAACCAAGTAGTCCTTTACCGCGGACGCGGCTATTCGAATAGATCATGTTAACCCTGCAGGGGTGTACTTCTTCATACACGCTCTCACCACTTACCGTCGTTTACACGACATGTACTCGACAACCTTCAAGCGGAAGCCCAACGTGGGTGTCGGCCACGACCTACCTAATCACCTAAGCCTCCAGTCCAGGTTTATCGCCTATTCAGGTTCCATCCGCAGGGAGTCCGGCCGAGGTTTCCCATACGGCCCCGAACGATGTGAACAGGGTTCCCGAGATACCTAACGGGTATTCGGTACACCCGGCCACGTACCTACCGCATCACAGCCCACCCCTACGGTCAGCGCTGTCCACGGCCTCCAGTAGGCTACAAACACCAGAAACTAGTTGCAACTCCTGGACGGAGAACTAGGGTGAATAAGAAGCCGAGAGGGTCCATTGGTTTCGGGCCCAATGCATGGTAGTAGCTGATTCTTAAATCACACATACAGATCTCAGTGCTTAAGGTCGGCTTCAATGAAACAACCCACCATGTACTCCTACATGGCCTCTCATCGATACCTTTACCAAATCGTGTTCACCACACCACTCCCATTACCGACATAATCATTTCACTCTAGCCCATCACCCAGATGAACCAGACCTGACACGACTCTAAGCATAGCAGGCATAGCAAGGTAGGAACAACACATACATATGGCTCAATCAACTCCTACACATGCTAGTGGGTTTCATCTAGTTACTGTGGCAATGACAGGTCATGCAGAGGAAATGGGTTCAACTACTGTAGCACACAGCAGTTTGAAACGCGTTGTCTTAATGCAGTAAAGGAGAGCAGGAGCGAGAACATGGGATTGTATCGATATGATCAAATGGTTGGTTGCTTGCCTGATGGTTCGATGCACTGATATGGTTCTTCGTTAGGGTAATCATGGTACTCCTCGGGGGCAGAACCTGTCGCAAGGACACCGATACACAACCATCACCAAACAATGTGCAACAATATGATGCATGCATGAAACATGGCAATATGAGTGTGTTGGGCTAATGCAACTAAACCCAGAAGGGTTTGAACAAATTTGAATCAAGGATTCAAATTTCAAATTCAAATATGGCCTTTTAAAGTGCTTTTCCTTGTTCTGCTTAAAACATCAATTTAACTTGTTTGATCATGCATGAAAATAGTACAGATGGATAGATTGGATTTTTCTGATCATTTTTCATATATAATTTGTCCAATTTGGAGTTACAGAATAAAAGTTATGAATTTTTAAAGTTTAAATAATATTCTGGAATTTCCTGATTTAAATTTAAATCCAGAAAATCAATTACTGCGTTAGCCTGACGTCAGTGTGACGTCAGCAGGTCAACGGAACAGGTCTGGGTCAAACCTGACAGTGGGTCCCGCATGTCAGGGTGATTATTTTAATTAAGATTTAATTAAAACTAATCCTGTATAATTAGCAGGGCTGGGCCCCACCAGTCACTGACTCAGGGGAGTCAACCAGGGCCCACCCGTGGTCAAAGTCAAAGCCAGCGACGCCGGCGTTTAGCCGCCGGCGAGCCAGACGCGGCGGCGGGAGTGGTTTTGGCCATTTCGGCCACCAAAGGGGCCGCGGAGACCACCGGAGTGGAGCTGAGGACAAACCGCAGCTCTTGGCGGAGTCCGTTGGGGTCGGGGTGGCCGGAGTTGGCGCCGGCGACGACTTTGGCGGCCACCGGGGTTCGGTCGAGGATGAACTTGGCGCTAGAGGGGTCGGTGAGGCTCGTGGAGTGGCTAGCTAGGTGCTGTGGGACTCGGTGAGTAAGATGGACACCATCTTGTGGCCGGAGTGTGGTCGGAAGCACGTCGGCGACGAGGTCCGTGACGGCGCGTGCGGGTGAGCTTGGTGCGCTCGCTATGGTGCACGAGAGAGAGAAAGAGAGGAAGGGGAAGTTAGCCCAGCTCACTGCGGTCTTGATGGAAAGGACGGCGTGGTCGGGGACGAGCTGCTGCGGCGGCGACGGCGAAGGGGATCTCCGGCGATGGCGGTTCGGGCGAGGTTGGTGCGGCGGCTTCGAGGCACGCGAGCGCTCGGGGCTCGGCTAGCTCGAAGGAGTAGAGGACGGCGGAGCTTCTGGACACGGTGGCTCGGCGTGGAGACGAAGGGGAGCACGGCTACGGCGGAGGTGCGGCGACGGTGGCATCGGCCATGACGTGGGAGCGCGAGGGAGAGGAACTGGGGGCGAATGGAGGTGTCCAGGAGGGTCGGGGCGCGACGTGGAGCTCGTCCAGGCCATCAGGGCGGCGAGAGGGGGAGGCAGGGCGGCGTGCAGCTGCGTGGCGAGCTGCGGTGCCGCCGCCGAGCACCTTGGCTGCCTGCCTGGCAAGCCAAGCAGCTCGCTGGAGCGGTGGCCGGGCTGGGCCGGCCAGGTGGGCTGGCTGGTGGGCCTGCGGTGGCGCCAGGTAAGTTTTCCCCTTTTTTCTGTTTCTGTTTTTATTTAATATATATCTGCAACTTTGTTGAATTTAATAAAATACCTAGGCAACTTCAAAAATCACCAAACTATTCCTGGCCCATAGTTGGATTATTTCCAACATGAAACATTTTAGTTTGGAGATATTTGAGCATTTAAATATTTTATATTATTTTAAATGCCCAAATTCAAATATTTATGATTTAATTCAAAAACCCTAGGATGGCCTAGGAAAATGTGCACCACTTTTGGCAGAGGTTCTGAACCAAGACAAAAATGATGGGCATTTTAGAAGGGCATTTCAGGTTCATTGAAAAATTATGTTAGTAACCCTAGTTGGTTTCAGAGGGGACTGGGGGTTCTGTCATCCCCATTTCAAGTTTCTGATGAAAGAGTAAACATGATGCAACACTCTAATGCATGACTAGCTAGGGTGTGACAACTCACCCCCACTCAAAAGAATCTCGTCCCGAGATTTGGGTTCCTCCGGGAAGAAGGCGGGATATTCAAGTCGAAGACGATCCTCCCTTTCCCAGGTTGCTTCATCTTCAGAATGGTGCGACCATTGAACTTTGAGAAACTTGATATTCTGGCGTCGGGTGGTACGTTCGGCCTAATCGAGGATACGAATGGGGTACTCTCGATATGTAAGATTATCTTGGAGATCAAGCGTTTCGTGGTCCACTTCACGGATAGGATCCGAGAAGCAACGCCTGAGTTGAGAAACGTGGAAGACATCGTGGACCCTGGAGAGGTGCGGAGGTAGTTCCAATTGGTAGGCAACTTCTCCTCGTTTGGTGAGAATGCGAAAAGGTCCAATGTAACGAGGAGCCAATTTGCCTTTGATACCGAAACGATGGGTTCCCTTCAGAGGGGTGACCCGAAGATAAGCCTTCTCGTCAACCTCGAAAGTCATAGCCTTATGTTTTCGGTCATATTGACTCTTTTGACGAGATTGGGCTGTTTTCAACTTTTCACGAACGATACAAACTTGTTCTTCTGCTTCCTAAATCATATCCGGGCCAAAGAATTGTCTTTCCCCGGTCTCTAACCAGTTAAGGGGTGTTCGACATCGTCGTCCATAGAGAACTTCAAAAGGGGCTTTACCCAAGCTAGATTGATAGCCGTTGTTGTAAGCGAATTCGGCAAATGGAAGGCACTTCTCCCAGTCCATTCCGAATGAGATAACAGAGGCTCGAAGCATGTCTTCTAGAATCTGATTGACGCGTTCCACTTGACCACTTGACTGAGGGTGGAAAGCGGTGCTAAAAGAGAGACGGGTTCCCATAGCATTTTGGAAGCTTTCCCAAAATCGAGAGGTGAAAAGACTTCCTCGATCCGAGTTAATTTCCAAAGGAACACCATGGAGGGACACTATTCGGGAGATGTATAAGTCTGCCAGCTGGCTAGCGGTTATACTCTCACGAACAGGTAAGAAATGAGCTACTTTGGAAAGACGATCGACCACGACGAAAATAGCATTATTCCCTCTCTTGGTCCTGGGAAAACCGGTAATGAAATCCATACCAATTTTATCCCATTTCCATTCAGGAATAGCTAAGGGTTGAAGGGTGCCAGCAGGCCGTTGATGCTCTGCTTTTACACGACGACAGACGTCGCAATTTGCAATACACTGAGCAATTTCTCTCTTCATCCTAGTCCACCAGAACCTCTGGTGTAGGTCCTGATACATCTTAGTGCTACCGGGATGAATGGTGAGAGGAGATTCATGAGCTTCCTTAAGGATTAATCGCCTTAGGTTGCGCACTTTGGGAACCACTAGTCGATTCCCGAAGTATATGACTCCTTGATCATTAATGGAGAAACAATTCGCAATTCCTTTCTGAATGTTCCTCTTGATGCGGGAGATTCCCGGATCTACCTTCTGTGCTTTGATAATTTGATCCGTAAGGGTAGGTTTTGCCACCAAGGTGGAAAGAAAACCTTGAGGTACAATGTGAAGGTTAAGCTTCCGAAATTCCTCATGGAGAAGCGGTTGACTTTGTTGTAACATCAGGTTGTTACAATAAGATTTACGACTTAGCGCATCAGCCATGACGTTGGCTTTCCCTGGGGTGTAGGTTATTCCTAAGTCGAAGTCTGTGATCAATTCAACCCAACGTCTCTGCCTGAGATTCAAATCCGGTTGGGTGAAAATGTACTTCAGACTTTGGTGATCAGTGAATATTTCGCAACGATTACCGAGGAGGTAATGTCGCCAGGTCTTAAGTGCATAGACTATGGCTGCAAGCTCTAGATCATGAGTAGGATAATTCTCCTCATGTGGGTGCAATTGCCGTGAAGCGTAAGCAATTACGTGTCGATCTTGCATGAGAATGCAACCTAGTCCTTGTCGCGAGGCGTCGCAGTAGATAACAAAGTCCTTGGAGAAGTCTGGCGGTACCAGCACGGGAGCAGAGGTCAGGCGTCTTTTCAGTTCCTGAAAGCTGTGCTCACATTGTGGAGTCCATTCGAACTTCTTATCTTTCTTGAGGAGTTCGGTTAGAGGTTTAGCAACTTTGGAAAAGTTCTCGACAAAGCGACGGCAATAGCTCGCTAAGCCTAGAAAACTCCGAACTTGCTTGACCGATTCAGGTGGAGTCCAATTAAGGACGGCTTGAACTCGCTCAGGGTTAACAGCAATACCTTTACCAGATATTACATGACCCAGATAGGTCACTTCTGACAACCAGAATTCACATTTAGAAAATTTGGCATAAAGGCGATGCTCTCGAAGTTTCTTCAACACTAGCCTTAGATGTTCGGCATGTTCTTCCTCGTTCTTGGAGTAGATGAGTATATCATCGAGGTAAACCACGACGAATTTATCCAAATACTCCATGAAGATTGAGTTCATTAACCGAGAAAAGGTGGCTGGAGCGTTGGTTAAACCGAAGGACATGACGGTGTACTCGTATTGGCCATAACGAGTAACAAAGGCCGTTTTAGGAATGTCCCCGTTTCTGATTTTGATTTGATGGTAGCCCAACGTCAGATCCATCTTGGAGAAGACTGAGGATCCAGCGAGCTGATCATACAGGTCGTTGATCCTGGGAAGTGGATATTTGTTCTTGATTGTGACCAAATTGACAGGTCGGTAATCTACAACCATCCGGTCCGTACCATCCTTCTTCTTGACGAATAGGACGGGGCAAGCCCACGGAGATGAGCTAGGTCGGATGAAACCCTTTTTCAAGGACTCATCGAGTTGTTTCTTAAGCTCGGCTAGTTCTAGTGGTGCCATCTTATAAGGTCTTCTAGCAATCGGAACGGTTCCGGGGATGAGGTCGATTACGAACTCAACATCCCTGTCAGGTGGAACACCTGGCAATTCCTCTGGAAAGACATCCGGGAAGTCACGGACTACCGGAATGTCCTCAAGGTCTGGCAAAGGGCTGGCGTTAAGAGAATATAATTGTCGCTTGGCTATCCGGGTCAAAACATTGACTATCTTCCCCGAAGGATGGGTGAGTTGAACAGTCCTAGAGAAGCAATCAATTTGGGCATGATGAGCTGACATCCAGTCCATACCCAGAATGATATTAATATCTGAAGATTTAAAGGCTATCAAAGACGCAAGGAAAACAAGTCTGTCGACTTGGATTTCATTTCCATAACTTTCCCTAGAGGTCTGCCATCTAGAACCAGGGGTAGAAATTTCCATAGTGGATGGCAAGTCACAGAATGCAACGTTATGCAAACGAGCATAATTTTCAGATATAAAAGAATGAGAGGCTCCTGTATCGAAAAGAACAGATGCCGGGTGGCAATTAACAAGAAGCGTATCGAGAATGACGTTGGGATCCTCTTGAGCTTCTTCGGCAGAGATACAGTTGACATGGCCACGTGAAGCGGTGACCGGCTTGGCGTGGAATATTTTTCCTGTCGGCTTGCCACGGCCAACAGCTTTAGCAGATTGGTTGGGGTTGGTCTGGGGACACTCACGCATATAGTGACCAGATTCCCCACATTTGAAACAATTCACGGAACTGGTACGTGGAGGAGCATTATTGGTTGGACCCCCATAGGGCTTGGCCGGTGCAGACTGTTGAACAGGGCGAGGCGCCTGGAAAGATGGCCTCGGGGTGAACCTGGGTGGCAGGGCGGTGTTGGGCACCCACACGCGGCGCTTCTGAGGACCAGCACCGGATGAGGAACCCATGTCACGGCCATGCTTGCGTGTTGCGTCATAGTCAGTCTGACCAGTTTCAGCACTGATGGCTTTGTTGACAAGTTTCTGAAAAGATGTGCACTCATGCAGACGGAGGTCGCGGCGAAGCTCAGGACTAAGTCCCTTACGGAACCTTGCTTGCTTCTTGGCATCAGTAGACACTTCCTCAGTTGCATATCGTGCGAGATTACCAAACTCCCTGCTGTAAGCATCCACAGAAAGTCGGCCTTGGGTGAAACTGCAAAATTCCTCACGTTTACGGTCCATGAGACCCTCCGGAATGTGATGTTCACGGAAAGCCTCGCTGAATTCAGCCCAAGTAGTGACATGGCCCGCCGGGCGCATAGCTCCATAATTCTCCCACCATAGACTGGCGGGGCCTTCAAGATGATATGCAGCAAAGGTGACCTTGTCAGCCTCCGCTACCAGCGCGGAACGCAGTTTGTGAGAGATACTGCGAAGCCAGTCATCAGCGTCGAGAGGCTCGACGGAGTGGTGGAACGTGGGTGGATGCAATTTGATAAAATCACTGAGTGACACCACGTTAGTCCTCTGATGGTGTGCTGTGTTCTGTTCAATACGCTCCAACAAACGGTTGGTCTCCCGCTTGTTTCTCTCAGCTTCCATCATAACCTCGGCTAGGGAAGGAGGATGAGGCAGATTTGCATCCCTGACTTCACTGCCTTCGGCCTGCTCTTGAGGAGCAGGGTTAGTGCGCGTGTTGACCATCCTAGGTAAACAAGACAATGATTTAGTCAGGATGATAAAATTCCGACATAGGATATAAAGTGTAAGGAATAACTCGAAATGCAGGATGATCATCCGTATGACATGGTAAAATACAGAAACTGCTTCTTTATTCCATCGTCATACACACCATACAGGGTTTAGTACAAGACCAAACAAAGTACTATTACGGTGAAAAGAGGATTACATCTCATCGGAGGCATCCCAAGCTCCTATACATTATTTTCTACACCTCCGGAAAGAGTACAAACTAGGTCATATCCCACGAGTCACGCGGGACGATAGAAGACACAGCTAGTGCGAACTAGTGATACTACCACTAACTCAGACCGATCCGTAGTAGTCCTCGTAGAAGTCGCCTCCATAGCCTGGAAGTTCAACATGATCATCTGGAAACAGACGGTCTCGTGGAGCTTGTGGACCATAGGGGCTAGGATGAGGCCTTGGACCAACAGACGGTGGCCTACGGGGACCGCGAGGTGGGGTGATGCCTCCTACATCACGCCAAACCATCACGTCCGGCAGAGCAGATCTCACAGGATAGAGATCGCGCATATCTAAATATCCAGCTTGCACCGCCGGTGCGAACCGAGTCAAAGTAGCCCAGTGGTCAGCACGGGTATTGAAGAGCTCTAACCTTAAAGCCCGATTTTCACGGTCCTTATCCTCGAGCATCTCAGCAGTGGTGCGAGTCCGTGAATCCTCCTGAGTGGGGTCAGCATAGATAGCCTGGAGATACCCTTGTGCTCCCGGAAGTGATCCTGGCATATACCGGAAATCAGAGTCCCGAAATAGACCAGATCTGACTCGCATAATGGTCATCATAGAGTAGGCGGCGTCCTGCACAGCCATCTCAATAGTAACCCCGAGTCCATAGGAGCAGTGAAGAGGCTCGGTGGATCCAGGATAAGATGGAAATATCCTGACAGTGCAGAGATACTGGCTTTGATTGAAGTCCCGGAATTGCTCTTCGACCGTGTACTCAGGATACCAGCGGTATCCAGCCTCAGTCATTACCCTGACCAACTTAGCAGTATGGCCGGGTACATCTAGGCATTGAGTCAGGCGAACCACTTGATTGAGGTCGCGAGTGGCCATCTGAAAGCACAATCATAATGCAAAGGCATTAGAACTTCTAGCAAAATTTCGGCAGCATAACAGCTGTAAATGCTCAAGAAGGATTTGAGACATTTGACAAAGGATTTCGTACACACTCAACATCATCATATCAAAGTTCTGAATCCATTCTAACAACATAATGTGGTGGTAGAACTGAACTAGGCTTGTATCCATCAAACTTATAAGGTACTACTGATTAGTAACACGTGATCCTGATAGAGAGAATAGATCCTAATTCCTTATCCCCCGGTAGAAGAATGGACTGACTCAGATCAGAAGGTCATAAGATAAAGGAGTAAAAGAGCCTTACGTTCCAACCCACAAACAATTCCCCTACATATAACTAAAGAATTTCTAGACTCAACATCGACCAGTTTGGCTTGGAGAACCTACAGGCAGTCCGGCTCTGATGCCAACGCTGTCAGGACCCCGACTCGATGTCACATCGATCTAGCCGGTAACACCTCATATCACTTTGCCGCCTCACGCACGGTATCCCCACGGGTGTCGCCTTACCTTTGCCCGGGACCGTTTGCGCCTTTTGGCCCACGTATATGATAGTGTCGCTAGCATCCATATGATAAGGAGCCCGGGCTGACATGACTAGTCGTAAACCCAAAGTGGCACAGACTTACAGGGACAGGCATCCATGACCCAGCTTCGAACGTGTCGGTCATCAGCAAGTGGGTCCGGGCTGTAGCACTGGGCTAGCAGGACTCCGGTAAACCGGGCTGTAGCGGGCTAACAGGACTCCGGTACTCAAAGCGTGACATTTCCCCGAAGGGACAGACACAGGAACGAAGAAGGACACATGCCGGCCAGCCTAAGTGTTCCAGAGCAGTAGCAAGCTACCATGGCTCAGCGGTAACACTAGGAGACATTTCCCGGTAAGAGAGGCTACTAAAGATAAACAACTAGATAGTCAGATCCCACACATACCAAGCATTTCAATCATACACACAATATGCTCGATATGTGCGAATACAACGAAGCATCACAACATGACTCTACGACACAAGTACTTTATTTAAGGCTCAGAGAGCCATACATAACATACACAAAGGTACGGGTCTCACGACCCAACATTCAAGTCATACAGTCATACAAACCAGCAGCGGAAGTACATTGTCTGAGTACAGAAAACTAGTAAAATAAAAGAGGCTTGGAAAGCCTAGCTATACTACGTGGTCCATCACAATCTCAGGGTCACCACCTGGGTCCTTAGCCTACTCGTTGATGTCAACGTCTACATAGAACCCATCAGAAGGGGTTGCAGCGTCTTCTGTAAAAATGTAGATTATAGCAACATGAGTACAAAGGTACTTAGCAAGACTTACATCAGATCCTACATACATGCATATTATCAAGAAGGGTTGGTGGAGTTATTGCAGCAAGCCAGCTTTGACTCTTGGCTAGACTATCCTACGATACTCCAACTTGAAATGGTTTTGCGCACACGAGTCCACTACTCACCACTTCAATACACTACCGAGGATCCACCTCTGTCTTCCTACGGAAGGGCCATCCTCGGCACTCACACTTATCTTGAGGCTTTTAACAGTTTCCATTTACTTGTCTATGAACTGTATAGGCAACCAAGTAGTCCTTTACCGCGGACGCGGCTATTCGAATAGATCATGTTAACCCTGCAGGGGTGTACTTCTTCATACACGCTCTCACCACTTACCGTCGTTTACACGACATGTACTCGACAACCTTCAAGCGGAAGCCCAACGTGGGTGTCGGCCACGACCTACCTAATCACCTAAGCCTCCAGTCCAGGTTTATCGCCTATTCAGGTTCCATCCGCAGGGAGTCCGGCCGAGGTTTCCCATACGGCCCCGAACGATGTGAACAGGGTTCCCGAGATACCTAACGGGTATTCGGTACACCCGGCCACGTACCTACCGCATCACAGCCCACCCCTACGGTCAGCGTTGTCCACGGCCTCCAGTAGGCTACAAACACCAGAAACTACTTGCAACTCCTGGACAGAGAGCTAGGGTGAATAAGAAGTCGAGCGGGGTCATATTTCAGGGCCCAATGTATGGTAGTAGCTGATTCTTAAATCACACATACAGATCTCAGTGCTTAAGGTCGGCTTCAATGAAACAACCCACCATGTACTCCTACATGGCCTCTCATCGATACCTTTACCAAATCGTGTTCACCACACCACTCCCATTACCGACATAATCATTTCACTCTAGCCCATCACCCAGATGAACCAGACCTGACACGACTCTAAGCATAGCAGGCATAGCAAGGTAGGAACAACACATACATATGGCTCAATCAACTCCTACACATGCTAGTGGGTTTCATCTAGTTACTGTGGCAATGACAGGTCATGCAGAGGAAATGGGTTCAACTACCGTAGCACACAGTAGTTTGAATTGCGTTGTCTTAATGCAGTAAAAGAGAGCAGGAGCGAGAACATGGGATTGTATCGATATGATCAAATGGTTGGTTGCTTGCCTGATGGTTCGTTGCACGGATACGGTTCTTCGTTAGGGTAATCACGGTACTCCTCGGGGACAGATCCTGTCGCAAAGGACACCGATACACAAACATCACCAAACAATATGCAACAATATGATGCATGCATGAAACATGGCAATATGAGTGTGTTGGGCTAATGCAACTAAAACCAGATGTGTTTGAACAAATTTGAATCAAAGATTCAAATTCCAAATTCAAATATGGCCTTTTAAAGTGCTTTTCCTTGTTCTGATTAAAACATCAATTTAACTTGTTTGATCATGCATGAAAATAGTACAGATGGATAGATTGGATTTTTCTGATCATTTTTCATATATAATTTGTCCAATTTGGAATTACAGAATAAAATTTATGAATTTTTGAAGTTTAATTAATATTCTGGAATTTCCTGATTTAATTTAAATCCAGAAATATAATTACTGTGTCAGCATGACGTCAGCATGACGTCAGTGGTCAACTGTGGCTGGTTGAAGTCAAACCTGACGTGTGGGGGCCACACGTCAGTGACAGGGGGGGTTAAACAGATTTAAATTAATCCTAATTACTTAATTAGTGGCACTGGGGCCCACTGTCAGTGTCAGGGGGGGTTGACTAACAGTAGTTAGCGCTAACCTAACCACCTGGCCGACAGGGCCCACGCGTCAGTGACCCTGGGGGGTCAAACCCCAGGTCGGTCAAGTCAAACCCCACCGGCGACATGACGCCGGCGAGATCCGAGACGGCGGCGAGAGTGCTTTTTGCCATTCCGGCGACCAAATGGACGGCGGAAGGCATCTACGTGTTGCTGAGGCTGAGCCGCGTCTATTGGTGGTGGTGGTTGGGCTCGAGGTGGCCGGAGTTGACGGCGGCGAGCTCGGCTGCGGTGGCCGGAGTTCGGGTGCGGTCGGGATCAGTGTTGCAGGGGGTTTGGGGAGGCGTTGGTGCGTTCTACGTGCTCCTCGTGATGTGTGGAGCACGATGGCGAGCTCGGTTGGGCGCTACGGCGACCGTGGCCACGACGGCGACATCGCCGGCGGCGTGGAGCTTTCGGTCGAGGTGGAGCTAGGGCCTAGAGGTCGGGAGAGACCAGGGAAGAAGGGGGAATCGCTCCGGGGGCTCACCGCGGTTGCAGTGGGCGTCGAAGCAGGCTCGGGGACGCGCCGGAGACGACGAATTTGACGGCGACGGTGGTCGGAGTCCGAAGAGGGGAACGGCGACGTGGCGGCGATGTAGGGCTTCCGGGGACCCGTGGAGCGGTGGGGAGGAAGAGGGAGTTGTGGCGGAGCTTCTGAGCTAATCGGGGGAGCGAGGGGTGGTCGGAGGCGGTGGCTATGGCGAACGGCGGCGACGGTCATGTTCGGCCGAGCGAGAGAGAGAGCGAGAGAGAGGAAGGAGAGAGCCAGGGAGAGTGAGAGAGAGCAGGGGGAGAGGCGTGGCGTCGTCCAGGGCGTCGAGCGAGGAGGGGAGGCCAGGCAAGCAGGCGAGCAGGTGGCGTGGCGCGGTGGCGCGCGCGCGCGCGCCGGCCACACTCCCCTCCCTCTGTCTGGACGAAGACGACAGAGGAGGGAGGTGGGCTGGGCTGGCTGGGCCAGCCAGCTGGCTGGGCCGCACAGTGGAGGAGCCCAGGTAGGTTTTTCCCCCTTTCTTTTCTGTTTTCTGTTTTTATTTAATATATCTGCAACTTTGTTGAATTAAATAAAATACCTAGACAACTCCAAAAATCACCAAACTACTCCTGGTCCATAGTTGGATTATTTCCAACATGAAACATTTTAGTTTGGAGATATTTGAGCATTTAAATATTTTATATAATTTTAAATGCCCAAATTCAAATAGTTATGATTTAATTCAAAAACCCTAGGATGGCCTAGGAAAATGTGCACCACTTTTGCAGAGGTTCTGAACCAAGACAAAAATGATGGGCATTTTAGAAGGGCATTTCAGGTTCATTGAAAATTATTTTAGTAAACCCTAGTTGGTTTCAGAGGGGACTGGGGGTTCTGTCATCCCCATTTCAGGTTTCTGCTGAAAGAGTAAACATGAT